>NC_057412.1:9358895-9658895 GCF_019320065.1 Cervus canadensis | reverse complement strand
TGCTGTAGGAGAATGGATTTAAGACAGGAGAAAAAAGATTCCTATATGCTTTTTTTTTAAAGAGAAAACCTAAAATATAATGATATAAAAAGTTAAAAGGAATGAAAAGTATTTACCACTAACCTAAAGAAGCTCATGTAGAATTATCTGTAGAAAAGCTGTTTTATCAGAAAAACAGCTTCTCACACTAGTCACTCAGACGTTGACAAACTGATCGAACAATCATGAAAATCTGGTGGGGAAAAAAAAGGGATAAGAATTCACACCATAAGTCAAAACATGTTACAAAGTTATAATTAAAACTGTGTGAGAGCAGTGTGGGGATAGACAAACGGATCAGTGAGGACTCAGGCATGTAAAGGAATCTGATGTATTATGTGGTAACCTCTGAAGAGGAGGGAGGAAATAATGACGTAGAGTAACTGATGACCCATGTGGGGGAAGGATTCAAAATTAGATCCCTTCCCTCACTCTACATGCAAAATTAAATGTCAAATAAATGATGCAATATGAAAAGCCTTTAAAATATTAAAAAATACCTTATAACTTTCTTATAAGAATGCCTTATTAACTTCAAGTTAGGAAAGGCTTTTCAAAAATTTCCAAAACGCATATAAATCATAAAGGAAAAGATGAGTAATTCTGACCATGTTAAGATACAGTATCAACGAAGTCAGTCAGACTAGAGAAGAGATTTGCAATGACAAAGGTTTAATTTCTGAACATATAAAGAAACTCCTATTAAAAGGACCAAGGATCCAATAAAAAATATAAATAATGGGTAAAGTCTGTAAATTGATACACTCACAGAAGTCTTACTGGCTACGAAACAAATGAAGAGATGTTCATTGTCACTACATGCTCAGTATTAAATTAGATCATGTGTATCCGACTGACCTAGTATTTGACTGTCTGACAATGACAAGTGTTCGTGAGGGAGTGGGAAAACAGGAACTATCAGACTGCTGATAGGGAATAAACTAGTACCACTGCTGTGGTGGCTGACATATTTAGTAGTTGAAGATGCACGTTCCACCCCAGATACTGTCAAATGTATACAAAAAGAAACATAAATAGTCTTTTCTGCAGTACTGTTTATACTACTAGAAACTCAAGACCATCCTCAATGGTCATCAATAAGAAAATGAATTAATCATGGGATTAATCATACAATGGGATACTATATACCACCTACATGCATTAACCAGCTCAGCACACACACTAGCTCTACATGTATCACCATGTTAAATGTGAATACACAAAGCTGAGCAACGGAAGCAAATTTCAAGAGAACATGCATATCATGAAACCAATTATGTTCAGTATAATATACAAAGAATATTATACACTGCAAATCATGAGTGGTAAGGATATGCACAAAAAGGACAGTAGTTCTTCTTAGAAAGAAATAATATGAGGTAAATTTTCAATGGATAGGCAGCTTTTCCTTGATTTAAAAACAAAAGGATGTGATAAGGGAAAAGAGTAACGATGGTTAATTTGGGCAGTGGCTACAGGTTAACATTCTTGGTTGCAAACAACAGGATCTACTCATTTAAGCAAAAAACAAATGGTTCATAAGGCTCAGGCTCAGAGACCAGGTTACAGGACCCAAAGAAATGCCCCTGTTACCACAGGGCAGCTGCAGGGGGAAAACTACTGGGCTCAGTCCAACATCTTCCACAAGATGAGACCTCTGCCGCTGTTGTTGCCGCCACCTTAAAAGTCACGTCCCTGCTTCCCTGGACAAAATGAAACTCACGTGCCATTGTCTTCACAGCACTGCTTTCAAATTTCAGACAGCTGTGTCTAACCAGTGAGCCCAGGACACCTGTCTGGGCTCTTATCGCAAGGAAAGCTTAAGAGACTCAGTTTTACTCTCCACTGGGTAAGACAGGATACATAAAGGGTGAAGTCACCACAGAATGCTTGTTGAAAAGGACGAGGTGCCCCAAAAGCATGAAAAATGTCCATCCACATAAGGGTGTGTTAAATTATATTTTGTAAGCTGAAAATATTTCACAATTTTGTAAAAGAATTCAAAGAATAAACCCACAAACAACAAAGGGTACAGGAGAGGAAAGCAACAGCTGACAAGAAATCTCACCCCGTTGCTAAAAGACGGACAGTGAAGTGACCAGTACAACGGTGGAGGACATCACCACCCAGAATACGTGGGGGGTCCCGCAGAAGAGGGAGCCGACCTGCCCAGCCAGAGAACCTCAAAGATGGTGGAAGACACAAGACAGAAGAGGGACTAAAAAGACTGTGCTCAGCAAAGGTCTATATACAAACCAGTCGTTTTCTACCCCCACCGCAACTGCCAAATACAGAAAGGCCTGAGTCTAGACGTTGGTCCACAGGTAAAATATTGGAGGGATCTCATAAAATAAGTTACGGAAGAGTTGAGAGAGAATCAGAAGAGTCACCATAGAAACTAGTCATCAAAACTGACAAGTTCTTCATTTTAGCACTAGAAAATCCCCATCCTAACAGCCAGCTTCACCTACTCATCCTTAGAGAAGCCAAACCTCACCCACACCGCAGAGCTACCACTCAATCTCCTTCCCTACAGTCGCATTCTCAACTAAAACTAACAACCAACAGTCGCTAGATTTGGGGGTGAGGAATGGCTAGGGGGAACCCGAAACATGAAAAATTGAGATAAGCAAATCTGACTCCAGAGGAAGGAGATCATTCACGGACTACGAAATAAAGGAACAAACAAATGAATATATAACTCCATCAGTATCTTCTGAAAGATTCACAAATTCATATGCATCTGTTAAACATGAACAAGAGCATAGTACATAAGATATAAGGGCAGGAGCGTGAAAGCACCTGGATCCAATTTCCAGCTTTACTATTAATACTTGCCAGGTTCCAGTTGCCTCACTCGCAAACTGGAAACACCTTATTAACAGGCTGTTGTGAGACTTAAATAAGAGATTCCATATGAAAAGCTCAGCACAATGACCGGTTTATGGAAAACACTCACTCAGTAGCAGTTAATCTATCTATCCACAAAACGCATGCCATTTTGCACAAAGATGTTCACTGCATCACTGTTTAAAACAGTGAAAAAGGAAAACTAGTATGACCCTATTTATGTTTGTAAAAGATTAACTTCGTATTTGTGCATATATGTTTATGGGGCTTCCCTGGGGCTCAGCAGTGAAGAATCCACCTGCCAATGCAGTAGACACAGGTTCAATCCCTGGGTCAGGAAGATCACCTGAGGGATGGCACGGCAGCCCACTCCATCATTCTTGCCTGGGAAATCCCATGGACAGAGGAGCCTGGCAGCTAGTCCATGGGGCCACAAGAATCGGTTACGACTTAACAATTAAACAACGACATATATGTTTATATATGTACAAAAAAGCCCTGAAAGTAAAAAAACATGCCTAAATGTTGCAGGTAGCAGAAGGGGGAATGTTTGTTTCTATATAAAATTCTTCTTGTTTTACCCTTCAGAGAAAGGAGAAATTAAACCAGTATAAATCTCAGGGAGAAAAAGACAGGTCATTTTATAAGCACGCACAAACAGTACATAGAAAACTTTTATTTTAATTTACTATACATATTTAAATTTGAGGAAGTAACTAGGTAGATGCACTCTTCTCTGTAGGCTTAGTTTGATCTTCAGTTACCTGTAAAAACATAAATAGCTTTACTTCTCTAATAAACACTTTTACGCTTCACTCACCATTTAAAATCACTGCAGTCTTTTTTAATAATCCTTTGCCTTTCTTTTTCAATAGTAATTATAAAAAGTTAAGTAGAAAGAGAAGAAAACTTACACAACCAAGTTCCCAATATAAATTATCAAGTAAAGTACAATTCCACTAAAAATAAAATCTGAGACACACATCTAGGCTTCTCAAGTTTGTCATTGTATTTTTCAACTATAAAATGAAATCAACAAAGTATTTTAAATCAATCAATTTTGTTGAAAAAATCAGTAATTCTATTTTGAACACAGTATACTACAGGTTTAGTAGAATAGATGCCTCGGTGTTGATAATTGTTACATGTCACTCAGGAAACAAACAGAGCCAAAGGGCACTCCTCATCACCCTGCGACCTGCTCCACTTCCCGCATCACCTATCTCAGTGACGTGTTCCACTCGGACGCCCGGGCCAGGCATGGGAGAATCCACATTTCTCTCACCTGCATATCTGATCAACAGTCCTATTAATTTCACCTACGTAACTCTCACAGCCATTCTCACTGCCCTGCTTGAACTTCAGGGTCTTGTCATCTGCTACCCCTTAGAGGGCTGCTGGCTTAAGTCACAGTTATCTTCCATGCTGGCAGCAGAATGAGCTTGTAAACAGGAAGAGTTTATCAATAGGTCACTTCCTTACTCAAATTCTCCAGTTACCTCCAATCATCTTTGGGGGGGGGCATGCAAATTCCACATCACAGAAGACAAGCCCCTCATATTCTATTTCCAACAGACTCATCACCCATCCCACACGTGAGTCTGCATCCAGATTCCTCTTACGTTCACCATGCACTCGATTCCACCAGCCTCTTAGGCAAGCAGGTTCCTCTGGGATAAATCCATCTGCAAGCAAATTATCTGCCTGGCCCACTTCCATTCACCCTTTAAAACCAGTTTAAGAAATAATGATTGGGAACGCTCCTTAACCAACCAGTGGTTTGGCTTGGGTCCTTTTCTTTATGCCAGAGCCCCACATGTAGACCTGAATTGTCTGTGTATAGGTCTAGTTATGCTGTTCAAGTAACTTCCTTGAGGACAGCAAGTAGATCTTGTTCATTACTGCACCTACAGTCCCCGGCACATAACGAGGCTCTGTAGTTAAATCAATGAACCATATGTTTAAACTACTCCCTTTGTACAAGCAAAATAAACAGTGGAAGAAGGAAAGTGAACCAAAATAAATATTGTAAAAACAGCTACTCACTGATTTCCATTAGACACTCTAGGTTACTATCTCTACTACTTTCTACATTTCTTATATATTCATTTATTCTTAACCTAAAATGGTCATTGTGACCAACCAAAGAGACAAAGTTATTCCATCTATTCAAAAACACTTTCTTCTCATGAGAAAAAGAAAATTACATCATCTGTGCACAAGAACATTATAGCTAAGTGCCTAAATAGCAAATTCTACCTGTAAAGTCATTACTAAAGGCTAGCTGTACACATCATCATGCAAAATAATAAATATTTAATTGGGTAATGGTTTTTCAGGACATTTATATCTTAAAGTGTCTACTGTCAAGACAGCTTTAAAACATACCTGGCAAATCTTAAATATTCATTAGGTTCACAAAAGAATATAGCATAGACTTAATTAACACCATTATAGCCATAAAGAACTGTTACTGCTATACAGTAGTAAGTTTTATTTTTCTTCAAGTTCCTACAGTATCACTCTCATGTTATTAGCAAATAAAAACAGAATTGCCAAATAACAACTTTTCTTTTGCCAAAATACTAACGAGGTCAACCACCACAATACTGCTTTAGCTAATGAGACAACCAATGTCTTTCCTTCTCTTTTTCTTTATTATTTTGTTGTTTTGGTGGTGGTGGTTGCTTAATTTCAAGGAAAATTTCTTCACAGAAATGTACTCACACACTGTCAAAAACACTTACCATTTTCCGAGACCTTTCCAATAATTTATTCCATATTGTAAAATGTGCCTTGAAGAGAAAAGATTTACTATGAATTAAATAAAGCAGCAAAGTTAAAATCAAAGAGGCTGAGTCTCTACAGGTTTTAAACAAAACAAATACAGAAAATAAACACATGAAGAGTTAGCAGTACTAATGAGGCTACGAGGTCACAAAAGTGAGTCTGAGCAGGAAAAAGTACACACTATACAGGACAGATGCTTTGTTTAGCATTTAAGGACAAGCAACTCGGGGCATCTCTGGTGGCTCAGTGGTAAAGAATCTGCCTGACAATGCAAGACACTCAAGTTCCATCCCTTACCCTGGAAGATCCCACATGCCAGAGGAACTTAGCTGGATTTTTCCACAGCTAAACACGGCTCACCTGTGACCTGAACACTACACGTCTAGCACTTGGAAAACAGCTTTGAAAAAGTGTCCAGACAACATATCACACAATTATACACAGCAGCTCTACTTGTAACAGCAAAAAAAAAAAAAGAACAAGAAACTTAAGGACTGAACATGCCATCCTTTGTCCTTCTTAATCAGTACCACCACAGAAAGCATTCCTTCTAATGGAAAGCAAAAATCTCTCCCATTAAGCCCTAATTCTTTCCTCAAATAGCCAATTTCAACATGCTACTGGTCACTGCTCAAATCATAAGCAATTACAAGGAAAGGTTCATTAAGAATTCTTCTGAGTTCTTTGTAATGAGCTCTGCTGTGTGGGAAAAGAATCTTTAAAGGAGAGGATATATGTGTATGTATAACTGATAACACTTTGCTATACAGCAGAGACTAACACAACACTGAAAATCAACTATACTCTAATAAAATTTAACACACACACACACAAAGAACCAATTGTGACATCTCACACCGGAAGAGCAGACCTGAAGACTTAGTAGATTACTCTAGAGAACAAGTAAAAACTGACAAAGACAATAGTAACGTTACAGAACTAATTTCCTTAATACTTAACAATCATATGCAGCAGAGAATTTTCAGAATGCATAAATGAAAACTGCAAAGCGCAAAATGACCACATCAATGTTTACTAAATCAGCTGAAGGTGATACTGAGGGATGTGGGTGGGTCAGGGACTATTTCAAACTGGATGAGCTGGTAAAATCTATGATAAAAGGTAAAATTACTAAATGCGTGACCCTTGTGCAGGAAGAGCAAAGAGAGGCGTATTTCAAGGGAAAACCATACCTGGCTCAGGCAGGGTGAGCTACAGGGAGAGACTTCCAGGTTTGAGTGGAATGTAATGGGTGCTGGAGAAAGTGGTATGAGATGAAGTCAGAGAAAGGCAAGAGTCTCACAATGCAGGGCTCCGTGAGACAGGGTGCAGGGTCAGCATTTGTTCATGAGAAGCCACTGGCAAGTTTGGGGCATAGGAATTACATGATTTGATTTGTATATTAAAGGGATCACTTTAGCTACTCATTAGAGAATGTGCTTTGGAGGCAAGAATGAAAAGCCAGGAAGGAGAATGGGGACAAAGAGGGACGGGATGTAGGGAGCAGTAGTAGATGAGCTGCTGGCAGAGGATGCATTCACGATGTTTTAGAGTAAAGTCAACTTCCTGACGGATGGGATGGGGCCTGACTATGAAGGAACCAGAGAATCAAGGGTGACCTCAAACAGCCAGGTAGCTGACAGTTCATTTACTGAAATGTAGAGAGCTAGGAAAGGAAGGCATGTGGGGAAAAAAATCAAACACATAAAGGACACGTATGGTAAAAATTACAAAATGCTGATGAAAAAAGATTTAAAGAAATGAAAAGATATACTGTGTACCCGAAGACCCTGACGCTGGGAAAGACTGAGGGCAGGAGGAGAAGGGAGTGACAGAGATCCTCAAAATCAGAGAGAAGAACAGGCCAAATATAAGGCCACAGGGCACTCCAGAAGGTCCCATCAATACATGTCCCCCTGCTCCCCACTGCACCCTCTTCTAAATGAATTTGAAACATTAAAAATACTATCTCAATTTGACTTAATTTTTTCAACTAATATTTCTTTTGCAAATTATCTGTTTACATCCTGGCTAAAATTATTTTTAATCATAAACTCAAGTTGACGAAATATCAGTGTTACACAATTTAATGAAAATTAAAATATATATCCTTCCAATTGGTATAAAAATCAAGACTGGAATCACACCCACACCCAAACTGAATAACCTGCAACTTTCGGCTTTACTTACTCTCAAGTGCACAGGTAGAGAGAGACCCTGGAATCTTCGTACAAGACTCGACTGGGTGGCTTGCAGATTGTGAACCGCTGACACTTCATACTGGAAACAAATACTTGTTCTTGGAATAAGAGGGCCCTCGCTCACATCAATGAAGTCACCAAATCTGATTTGATTTTAAAAATAAACAAATTAGATCATAAAATCACATCACTTAACAATAGCTTGGAAAAAAAGTTTATTCATTCTATTTGCTGCTACATCAAGAATAATGCTTATCGATCAATACGGTCTGGAGTAGACCCTGACACAGTGATCTCAAGTAAAGAGACTAAAATTTTGAAAATTAAAATTGGTGAAACTTTTTCTTCCTACAATTTTGAAGATTTTTAAGATCACTGAACATATGCCATCAAATGGATCCAACGTCTAAATCTGATAACCTGGTAACAACTAATACAACAGAATTCAGAGTTTTAGTATGCAGGCCAGATTGTGCCCTAAGAGCAGCTTCCCAGAGGAAAAAAGGTGAGTCTGAGTCAAGAAAATATTAAGTTGAAAAACCAGACACAGACTAAGAAGTCCTTTTTGCTAATGCCCTGTCTTACCTCTCTCACCTCTGCATCAGGAAGCAGACTGTGAGATGGAACACAAGTAGTAACGAGTAGTAATCCTATTTCTATATACATATGTGAATACAGACTTATACGAATTAGGAGCAATTCATAACAAAGAATATTTCGCCCATTTTCAAAATTAACTCTAAAAATTACATTTTTAACAATGCTTTCCAACTCATAAAACACAAATATAAAAGTAACAGCAAAATGAGAAACAGAAGCTGCAACCCTTCCTGAAGAGATAACAGCTTCCAATCACCACCGTATCAAAAAATGAACAAAGCAACAGAAAACAGAAAGAACAACAATAAAGGCAGAAACTCATCTTACTCAGTGATATACTAGTCAGGTAACAATAAAACTAAACCTTCCATTTAATTCGCATAGAGGTCAATTTTTTTCATTTTTACTTACCTGTGTAGCTTGACTATTCTCTCAGGGTTCTGAGATGCCTTCTCTTCTATGAAATCTACTTTGTACCTAAAAAGCAGCAAAAAAAGAAAAAAAGTTTTAATTCTAAATACAAGAAGGTGTTTAAAGCCACTTCCCTTTCTCTTCCTCTTCAGCCAAAGTACTTGAAAGGCAGGGTTAGACTAGGAGCCTCCCCCTCCCGCCTCCCTTTCACATCTCACCTCTTCTGGTCTGGCCACAGCCTCCCAACTCCACCGTAATGTTCTCACGGGACCCACAGGTACCTCCCTGGTGCCAACCGAGGTCCTCATTTCCACTGCTCACCTCGTTCTCAAGGGGTTCTCTTCCACCAGCTTCTGTGGCATCCCTACTGCTTGTTACTTAACCCTCTGCTCACCCTCCTCTTTCCCTGCCCCCCAAGTTCCGTCCCTCGGCGCTCTTCACTCGCAGCATCCTCTGGGCTGGCTCCTTGATGCACACAGCTTTGGTTATCACTTCTGTGCTTCTATCTCCTACACCTCTGCTTCTCAACCACATACTTCTTCTGAGCCCTGAACTGTACATGCAAAACACTCTGGACTTCACCAGGGTGTTCGACAAGCATCTTACACTCCCAAATACTCAAATGGAACAAAAACGCATGGCCTCTTTTCTCACCAAGCTCATTCCTGAACCCCGAGCTTAGTAAATGACGCCATCAACCACCGACGTGTCCAAGTGAAAAAATTCTGAGATTTCCCTTTCTAATGGATTCTAGTTAGATTAACATTAAAATTTAGTTTATATTCTCACAATTAGTAGAAGATAAATTGGAGGTTTTCTGAGTAAGAAAGGAAATTGAGAAGCCAGGCACAATTAAAAATGCTGACAAAGAAAATCCATCAAATGACTAATTCCCACAGGGAAGACGAAGGTCTGGCCATGTGAACGTTTTCCCCTCAGCTGTTAGCTGCTTCTGAGCAGCTGGCATTCACTGTCTTACCCTTTTCATTTGAAAAGTGGAAAGATGGGAAGGAAAGGTTGCCAAATGCAATACAGTTTAAATAAATTTAAGTTTAAAATCAAAATAATACAGTTTCTTAACACAGGCTACCCCCTTCACAATGAAAGAAAATAAGGGGAACACACACCACAGTGGTAACATAAAGAGAAGAACTGGACAAAAAAAAAAGACAGCAAAACAAAGAAAGAAAAGAATCAAAAGCTGGCGAGGGGGTCACTTCTTCTCAGGGAAATAGTGAGCTGAACAAAAGTAAAAGCTAAAAAGTAAAAGGCTATGTACATCAAATATCAAAGTTCTTGAGAGCTGAATTTTCTTCATTATATACAACTTTAAGAGGTTTAATTTTGTTTTAAAGGAAGCCAACACTTACTTATTGTGCTGAAATATTTCTAATGCTACTTTTGCTTCAACTTCCAGGGTTTCAAATGGAAGATCTTTATAAATTAAAGCACGAGCATCTTTTGTGAAAGAACGCAGGTTCTCCTTAAAAATGAAAGTATTAATCTTTTGTAACAATTTACTTAAAAACATTTCTGTAGAAGGCAGATAAAACTGTATGCTTAATATTATAAATCCAACTACAACAAAAAGCAAAAGCCAACTGGCTAGGAAAGGAAGCAGTAATTTGCAACAACTGAATACTTGAACCATGAGATGTATGATTAGCAATTTCTCCCAACTCTACAAACTATAAAACTTGTAATCAACTTGTAACTAAATATCAGCCTATATTAGAAATAATTATTAAGGATAATCCTATAAAGAAATTTTAATGAACATTTCATTTATATAGCCTTGTAAATGTTTATTAAAATAATGGTGCAAGAAGTAGAGATGCTAATAAGTACATAGTAAGATGCAAAAATTTGTTTACACTATGAGTAAAACTAAGTTCTTAAAATAAATCCATGAGGAAAAGCTTTTTGTTTATGTGATTCAGAAAGTTTCAATAGGAAATGTCATCACTGCCCAGGTCCAAAATATAGCATAAAATTCAATGCTAGAAACTTGTTTAATGAAAACATCTATTTAATACAATTAAAATGATTAATACACATTAACAATGTTTATGAGATTTTTAATAAAAACTATAATTTCCACATTATGAATCATTACTAATACAGAAAAGATCAAGCACTATTACGCAAATAATTTTTGTAATAAAATTCTTTCCATAAACCTATTAGACTGTTTTGAATGAAATGACTCTCCTCATTCTTAAAGAGATAATTTCCTGCAAATACACATTCATGGTTTAACATAGCTGTTACTTGAATGTAACTCTCCCCCACTTTCTCAAAGCCTTCCACCAAACCCCACAGTGCCTTTGATGAACTAGTACATTTCTTTTGTAAAGTTTTATTTTGGAAAAAAAAGGAAAAAAGCAGCAGCAAGTTTCATAGACAATAAGAGTTAAATTTTGACTGCCTTAGTTTTTACTTAACTTCAGTAAAGGAAGAATCTTGACAGACTTAAAAAAGAAATAAAGAAATACACTGACATGAGTCCACAGATGAAGAAGACACCGTTCTTACCCCTCCCCGACCCTCTCCCCGTCGCTCCCAACACCTTTCTTCCCTCTCTCTCTTTCTTCCCTCCTGTTTCCCTCCTCTCTCTCTTCTGATATTAAGCAATAAGGGCAAGATTATTTAACAAATAACTTTCAAAGCCAACATTTGGAGTCAGCAACTCTGAAATTCTTGCTTTTAGAAACCATTTCACTAAATGTAAGATGCACCACTGAGAAAAGACATTACCAGTGATAATCATAAGATGCTATCTACTGTTAAGTCACATTTGCTCCAGAGAATTACAGAGTGAAAAAAGTCAATCTCCCAATATGACATACTTCATATGACTTCATTTACACAACATTCTTGAATTGATAAGATTATACAAATAGAGAACAGATAAGCATTTGCCACGGTTTCAGGATGGGGAGGATGGAGACTAAAGAGAAATTCTGGCAGTGACAGAAATGGTCTGCATCTTGGCTGTATCAGTGTCAAATATCCTGGCTGTGATCACGTGGGACTACGGGGAAAAAGGGAGTAAATGGGACACGGAACCTCCCTGTATCACTACCTACGACTCCACTGTGCTGTGCTTAGTCGCTCAGTCGTGTTGGACTCCTTGTGACCCCATGGACTGTCGCCCACCAGGCTCCTCTGTCCATGGGGATTCTCCAGGCAAGAATACTGAAGTGGGTTGCCAGGCCCTGCTCCAGGGGATCTTCCTCACCCAGGATCGAATCTAGGTCTCCCACACTGCAGGCAGATTCTTTATTGTCTGAGCAACCAGGGAAGCCCAAGAATACTGGAGTGGGTAGCCTATCCCTTCTCCAGGGAAACTTTTCCACCAAGAAACTGAACCGGGGCCTCCTGCATTGCTTTGCATTTACCAGCTGAGCTACCAGGCAACTCCACAGGTATCTATAATTTTCTTCAACTAAAAAAGTTTAAATTATAGAAACAAACAAAAGACATATTTGTTTCAGAGATATTAAAATGTGAAAAAAACGGACATAGTGAAGTTGATAAAATGGTACACTACACTGCCTCCCCTTTCCTGACTTCCAAACTTCCAACGTAGGACATACGGTTTTGCTTAATTAGGCATCTGCCCGTTCTCCCCGATCGTAACTAAGTCACTAGGTTTAACTTTCAAAAGCTGTCAGCAACCCCTACCTACACAGCATCTGACGTAGACCCACTTCTGTTAGCCAGGCTCCTGCTGCTACCCGAGTCCCAGAGCAGCAAGGAGCGCCCTCATTTAGGAGGCGGATCATTCCAGAACAGGCTAGTTTGTTGCTATGTAGTCTGCTTTTTGGGTTAGCTTTCTCAAAGTCTGATATTTTTTAATTCACAGCCCCTCCCCAACCACCACCACCACTCTCAATGTAATCCTTGTTTATTGGAAGATCTCAGCATGCAATAGGCTTTAACCGGTTTAGAGCACTGATTTTCAAAGTGTGTTCTGGGGATCCAAGATAGCTAAGCCTCTATATTTTATATTCTGGGCACCACGCTGTGGTGAATACCCTCAACCATATACCACTATCTTAAATACACTAAAAAAAAAAAAAAAGATTGAATGACTGATTCTTTTAAATATTCTAAACACGGAGTATCATTCAACAATACTAACACAGGAATCATTCTAACAAAGAAAGGCACAGACTCTAAAATTAATACTCTGAAGAGCAGGCTTACTTTTGTTGGCATCCACTCATCAAGTCTCTTATCCAAAACGACGTCATAGCAGAAGGCTCCAGCGATCACTGTAAATCCAGCCAAAATAAAAAAGCCAAGTTAAATCTGTTAGGATATGAAGTTACTAATTTAACACAAATGAATATTTAGACCCTAACATGAAGAGCGAACAATCTCTCCCAACACTACAAATTATAAAAATGCTACCATTACTCCAGCTGCCTGTCAGACCTCTACCGACTCTGACATCAAATTACCTCACCTTTTTGTTAACCCAACATCACCAGTATTTTTTAACCATTCACATTTTCTTCAAGAATATTATGACCACAGAGATTTCTCTGATGATCAAGACAGTTAGTAGATATAAAAATTCCTAAAGAACAAAATATTTAACAAGTATGTAAATAACTAAATGGACATGAAATGTTTAATTTTTTAGTATCTTCTAATAAAGATTAGTTTTTTTGTTGTTTTTTCTTAGAATCATTGATTGCCAAATCAAATATTTTTTGGCGTATAAACTTCTACCTTTAAAAAAAAATACAAATGTGATCCTACTATATATACTGTTGTAAAACCCTAGTTTTAGAAAGAATATGAACTTTTCCACCTCCCAAAAATGGTGTTCCTCTCCAGTCTTAGGGTCATTTCTAGTGAAATGGTACCACCTAAAACACAGTTTTCTATAGAAGTCTATTTATACTCACATCTCCTCCTCCTCCACACACTGTTTGGAAATACTTTAAATGATAATAAATAAATACTGACAGTATATTTACATGAAATGCATATTCAAGAGAAACAATCTCCTCTAGTTCTATTATGTTAATAATTGACTTCTAATAATTAAATGGAATATAACAGAAATAAGAGGAATTCTGTTAACTATAATGAATGGGATGTATGTATGACAGTAACTTACATTAGATAAAATGAAAGTGTGAATTGCTCAACCATGTCCGACTCTGTGACCCTATGCAATGTGACCAACCAGACTCCTCTGTCGGTGGAATTCTCCAGGCAGGAATACTTGAGTAGGTTGCCATTTCCTTCTCCAGAGGAACTTTTCGACCCAGGGGTCGAACCTGGGTCTCCTGTGTTGCAGGAGGATTATCATCTGAGCCACCAGGGAATCCCAGATTAAATTAGAAGAGAGCGCTATACAATGGGCTTCCCTGGTGGCTCAGAGGTAAAAGCCTCTGCCTGCAATGCAGGAGACCTGGGTTTGATCCCTGGGTCAGGAAGATCCCCTGGAGAAGGAAATGGCAACCCACTCTAGTATTCTTGCCTGGAAAATTCCGTGGGCAATCCATGGGGTTGCAAAGAGTCAGACACGACTAAGCGTCACTTTCTATATGACATCAAACATAGGTACCAAAATATTCATATACGGAAAGTAGACCTGTGTGAATGTTTATTTGCTTATATGTATACATCACCTGGAACTTCTGGGGCTCTGACCAAACGGACCACATATTCATCTTTGAATGCCCTCTCTATCACACAGCCCATTATCATGGCACAAGAACGCCAATAAGCCTAGAAATATAAAATATACACAAACATAATAAATACTAAGATTTACTAATATTTCTTCAAAATAACAGTCACAGAGTCATAAAGAGAAACAGGAGTGCTGCACCCCCCCACCCCCCCGCCCATCTGACGCTCTGTACGGGCATCACTCTAACTGGGCACGTGACCTTCCTAAGCGCTTCACATCTGGGGACAAGAGTGGGCTCACTCGGTCGTGTGCGATAGACTCCAGAATGTGCTCTACAAAATCACACAGATACACTAAAAACAAACGCAAATTCAAGCCTTGAAGGCCAGCAAAATGCACTTTCTCATCTATCTGAGTTTACCATTTCTAATGTCTGAAGAATTCAGAATCAACGCCTAGGTTCAAATCCAGGCTCAGCCACTTCCTCAACTGGTAACCTTGGTCAAGCTATTGCCATCTCTCTTTGCCTCAGTTTATTTATCTGTAAAATGGGGATAACAGTACCTTTTATGGGATTTTTTTTTAATGAGGATTAAATAAGTTAATACCTGTGAATCACCTAAAACAGTGTCCGATATACAATAAATGTTTGATGTTAGCTACTTTAATTATCATGTTTATCATTTCCTTCTTTAAATATTTCATTTCAACAAATACTTATTAAACACCTACTGTATGTAAGTCAAGGACAAGATCCAATAAGGGTCATGATCCCTGTCTTCACAGAGCCAAGAATCCAACGCATTCAACAGCTCATATTACAAAGGAAAATCAAAATACTGTGTCAAGAGACACTAAGCAAGTGTTTTGAGACCCAGAAGAGGGATTCACCCGACAAGAAGACATGAGAAGTTTCCACAGAGCAGATTACATTTTAACTTAACTATAAAAGATTAACAGGATTTTAACAGGGAGGAAAGAGAATACTCAAAGCAAGGAGGACAACATAGCAGAAGCCATTATTGATCAAATCCTCCAGTGTGGCTGGAGCAGGAAGTGGAAAGATGCTGTGGAAACTAAAGTTCAGTGGAAACTAAAGTTCAAAGAGCAGATGAGGGTCAGAGAAGTGTCCAAGCAAGGCCAGGAAAGTTACCTGAAAGGTTATCAGGTAGACAAGTGCTTTAGGGATCAGTCACATCATCCAACAAAACTTTTGCAAGACTATTAAGAAAGACTTTCAGATAAAAAAGGGAGGGAGGCAGAGAAGTTAAAAAATTACTGAAATAATATAGAAGAGATGGTCAAAGACAAGAAAGAAATTACTGCAATATACAGGGTGATTAATAAAAGTAAGCTGAACAAAGATATGAATGTAAAAGACACATCATATAGTTTTCTCAAACCAAAACACAGACACGAATGCCACTGAGGATTTTTGAACTATGAAAATGCCTTATCTTCTAGTTAAAACCCTGATTAATACAGTACAACATTTGACTCTGGCCACATTTGTATAACTCCATAGGGGCTTCCCCAGTGGTTCAGCAGTAAAGAATCCGCCAGTAAGGCAAGAGATTTGGGTTTGATCCCTGGGTCAAGAAGATTCCCTGGAGAACGGCATGGCAACCCATTCCACTATATTCTTGACAGGAGAATCCCGTGGACAGAGGAGCCTGGCGGGCTACGGTCCACCGGGTGGCAGAGAGTCGGACATGATACAGCACAGCACAAGCATACTCCAAAGTAAACAGGTTTTAATAAAACGGGGAAGAAAAACCGGGGGGAGGAGGACAAAAGAATGCAGAGGCAGAAATACCTTATTGACTTCTCCTGGATCATCATCTTTGAAAGTAAGAAATTTAATTTCACAGGACTTGGTCAAAGGTTTATACATGTCCCAAGGCTGTCCGTCCACAAGAGCCAGAATTGACTTCCTGCAGTACCACTCACTTAAATCTAGGAATTTAGAACAGATTGAAGATTTAACTCTAACAAAACCCAAGTGAAAAGTTACATGTTTAAGTGCTACATTAAGAAATAAAAAAAGAGCAGGCAAGATTGGGCAAGCTGTCTTTTATGAGGGGGAAAAAATATTTGTAGCTAATAAGAATTAATGTCCAACACATTCAGTGTATTGTTAATTATTAACAAAATTACCCAAACAAAAATCATTAAGGCCAAGTCTAATCTGAAATTAATCTGTTAATTAAGCAATAAAATAATCTGCCATGAGCTACACTTAAATATTCAGAGACAAGCATCATGGATATATCTGAATATATGCACACACAACTTAGAAGGGAAAATATAAAAATATACATCCACAGTAAGTCTGTTCTAGATGGATTTGGGGCCTTCCTTCCAAATCATCTCTTACGTCCCTAACATGGACTCTAAAGTTAAATACAACAGTTACCAGTTTTTAGTAATCAGTATGAATTCACACATAAGCACATCTGGTCTGTTATTTGACTCCAGAACGCAACTGCATCCCTGATTAGATGTTTTTTGAGTACGAAGATATTCACAGAAGTGGTCCAACCACAGGGTCTAAATAAGTTCCCTAAGGCAGGGATCATGCCTATTTTTGCTCACTCAATTTATCTAGAGCCTAGCACTGGGCCTGAAATAACAGGTAGTCAATAGAAGGAAAAAAAAAAATTAAAAAAACAAAAAAACAAAACAGGTACTGAACGACTGACAGTATGAGAGAGAAGCAAGTCTGAGGTCAGGGGTTACGCTGGGAGTGTTCCCATCTCTACCTGTGAAATGTGTAAAAAGGGCCTTGTCTTAGCCTCCTCTGTATTCCTAACACCTATCCTAGAGCAGAGGTTCAAGAAATGCTCGCCAAACAAGGAAGCAACTCTAAGTACTAATTCAAGTGCCAAAGTAAAGGAAGATTGAGAGTACTCACTCAGGATGTCACCTTGAACTTTTAACTAACGCTAATTACTCAAACGGAATCATCACTAAGTTTTCCAAAAGCCTTAACAATGCAGTCATATTCGAGTGAGAATGTAGGACTTAAGGATCGACTTTTTTGTTCTTTCTGAATTTAAACATTACCAGTTCTATCAAAGTTACAAAAGAATTCTGATCGAAAATAACATAGAGGCCCTGCTCCCTTCATCTCCAAACCAGATCACACACAAGGATTATCTTCTTTAATAGATGAACATAAGAAGTATTTTCACTCCAGTCACACTCACGCCATGCACTCACACATTCACTACATATAAACAAAGACACAACATACACAAAGGTAAGCAGTGAGCAGATAAAAGAGTTAAGTTAGATACAAAAGAGCAGGAAAGAAAAAGGAGACCAAAAAAATAGCTGATCATCTGAGGTCACGGCAGTCCCTCTGTCTCAAAATCCTCTAACGGGACTCACATGGTGACTGCCCCCATTACACCAAGAGTGTCTCTAAAAACGGCAAGCACAAGAGTAGTTAAGCTTTCAGGTCTGTCTTCTTCTGGAAGCTGTGACAGCACTCTAAACTCAGCCAGATTCAAGGAAGTCCCAGGACAACCTGTGCATTACAATACCCACCTTACCCGACCCCTAGTATCCTCAACAGCTCAGTCAACAGCGAACACACAGTAAGATGCTAGATACTGGGGAGTTCAGGGAGCCATTACAACATCTTGTCGCCTCTGCACCAGTTTTTCCCCTTTCTTATTTAAAATCATCAAAACGGGACCCTGATCCGTTACTTACGCATGGCACAGCTGTAAGGAGTGGAAACGTTTTTATTCAACACAAAGATAGTGCCAGGGTCAGTTTTCCCAACGTGTTTCACTTCGATCTTCTCAGTTCGGGGAGTGAGTGACAGCTGCCTGTTTTTCTCTTTGTTAAAGAGATCATTCTGCATTTCTATCAGTTCGGTCGGTGACAGCTGAGAAGCAGGTGATGTGGCCACAGACCCTGTGAGGAAGTTACAATAAACGTGAATACTGACAAAAGAGGTGAACATCCTCCCGCCATCGCCCTCCTCTAGTCGGGAAAGAATAGGAGGCAAGGGAATTTTCAACGCTATTCGCGAAACGAGCTCAGAGGTCCACTTTCTAACATTAATTAAAACGCCAACGGAAGAGATGGCAGCCTGCCTAGATCAGTGCCTTTACTTCCACTTTGCCTTGACCATCAGATCTCCAATTCTCACCAGTTTCTCCGTCGAATTCCAATCTGTGCTTTACAAACAATAAGGGGCAAGAAAAAGGTAACCAGGAAATGGAGTCAAAAAGCAGACCAGCCAAGGCAAAGTTGAGCAAAGTCTGTCGCTTTGAAAAGGTCACAAGAAAACTCCAAGAGATTGAAGGTCCCACGCCAAATCGCTCCATATCTAGAGGGAGAAATGCTGTTTTTTTGTTTTGTTTTTCCGGGAACACCAAATCAGAGGATTTGGCAAGACGTGCACGAGTTCAACGGGAAAACAAGGACACTTATGCACCAGAACGTGGTCTCCCTCTCAGGGGGCGCCCCAAGCTTCTCCCGCGGCCCTTCCCCTCATCTCCCCGAGATTTGGACTCCAAGGCCAGGAGGGGCGGCGGATTTAAACACCCGCCTCCGCCCCCCTCCCCCAGCCCCGCTGGACTCCTCGCTAGGACCCGCCTGGGGCCCAGTCTGAACAGACACCGTCCTCTAAGCCTCCCTCCTCGTCCCCACGGCCGCTGATAACTCACTCCAGGCAGCCCCGCCGCTGGGGGCGGTCCGGCAGAGCCGCAGCCCCCAGACCACCACCGCCATTGCCTGCTCCGCGACGGTAGGAACCTCCGCGCCCAGGTCCTTCCCCGTCCTCCTCCCCGGAAACTCAAAGCGCGCACTTTGGGTTCCGCCCGACAGTTTCGTTCCGGGCCCGGCTCTCGGACGGCACCCGCCGCTAGGGGGCGCGCTCAAGCCTCGCTGAGAGTCAGTCGCCGGAGGTCCGGCGTCTGGATCCGGGTTTGTTCCGGGAGCGCGGAGGGTGATTCGAGGGCCCTGGGCTCCGCAGGTGGGACTAACGTCTCGTTTGGAGACGCAGAGCCCGACACGTGCTGCCACCCTCAGTCCGCCGCGGGTTCGAGCCTGGCTGGCTAGCGAAACCCTTAGTGCTCACAAAACACGCTTCTGGGGAGAAAAATCGAGGAAAGGTGGCTTCTGTTTACTCTTACTTTCATGCAGCCCGGCCGACCACGCCGATGGCATCCTCTGCTGTGGTTTAACTCTCGGTTTTGTAAGGCTTAGTTCTTAGGGCGACTTGAGCGAGTCTGCACCCGGTTTCTCTTTGTTCTTTTCAGGCGCTAAGTCGTGTCCTACTCTTTGCGACCCCACGGACTGCAGCACGCCAGGCCTCCCTGTCCTTCACCATCTCAGGGGATTTGCTTAAACTCAGGCGCATTGAGTCAGTGATGCCATCCAACCATCTTGTCCTCTGTCGTGCCCTTCTCCTCCGACCTTCGATATTTCCCAGCATCAGGGTATTTTCTAGTGAGTTGCCTCTGCATCAAGTGGCTAAAGTGTTGGAGCTTCTGCTTCAGCATCAGTCCTTTCAATGAATATTCAGGGTTAATTTCCTTAGAATTGACTTGTTTGATCGCCTTGCAGTCCAAGGGACTCTCCAGAGTCTTCTCCAACACCACAGTTCAAAAGAATCAATTCTTCAGTGCTCAGCCTGCTTTATGGTCCAACTCACATCTGTACATGACTACTGGAAGAACCATAGCCTTGACTATACAGACCTTTGTCTGCAAGGCTTTTGCCTATATTTAGCCAACAGTAATATAGACCTCAAAACACCTCCTGTTGACTTGGAGGGAATTTTGTAATCCATAGAGTGCTTTACAAATTATCTAGATTAGTTTATATACTATAAGCTCCTGCTGCTAAGTCACTTCAGTCGTGTCCAACTCTGTGCGACCCCATAGACGGCAGCCCACCCGGCTCCTCTGTCCCTGGGATTCTCCAGGCAAGAACACTGGAGTGGGTTGCCATTTCTTTCTCCCATACTATATAGAGAGCATGGTAAAAGGAACCCATGTTAAAGGGTGGAATTTTTGTCTCCTGTTCACTGGTGAACCCTAAGCGCCCAGAATGCTGCGTGGCCCACAATGGGTGCTCAATGTATATTTGCTGAATGGATGAATGCGCTTGCATTCAGCGTGGTGTCTGATTCCTTTCTCGCACTAGGATGTTGCTGCTATTGAAGTAAGCCTTCCAGAGGTGAAGTATGGAAATACTGTTATTCAAAGTTGTTCACTGCTACGGCTTTATTTAAATCATGTAAATTAACAACCCGCTCCATAGTCTTGCCTGGAGAATTCCATGGACAGAAGAGCCTGGTGGGCTTCAGTCCATGGAGTTGCAAAGAGCGACTGAGCGACCAGCACTGACTTCACTAAGAAATTCAGGCCACGCCTTTTCCCCATCTGCTCCTTGACTTGCTATTGAAACATAGCACCACCAGATGGCGGTACTGACTAAGGAACAGATGGCTCCGCAAGGCTGCCTCCGGTGGGGGAAATTGCGCGGGGGTCACAAGGTACAAAGTTGTAAGGTAAGTAGGTACTGGGGATGTAATGTACATGATGTCTGTAATCAACAGTGCTATATGGTGTATTTGAAAGTTTCCAAAAGAGGAAGTTCTTAAAGTCCTCATCACAAGGGAAGACTGTTGTGTTTTGGAAACTATGTGAGGTGATGGATGTTAACTAAACATTGTGGTAATCATTTTGCATTACATATATATATATAGTGAATCACTATGCTGTATGCCTTAAACAGTGTTGTACATTAGCTATAAAAACTGGAAGAAAAAAATTACTCCATTCCTTGACAAATCTGTCTCCTTGGCCCAAATTTTACATTCACAATTGCACAGGGTAATTATCTTCAGTTTTTAAAGAAGTATAAGTGTCCTACCTTGAATTTATACCCTGTCCGAGTTTTATTCATTTAAGATTCTGTTTCAAAGCACGAAATATACATATGTCAATATATATGTGTGATGTGTATGTATGGGGGAGGTGTATCCTTTGCTTCCTCCTTAAATCTTGGCAATCTTTATTTCACTAGTAAAGCTGTCTTTCTAGTGAAACTGTTTCACTAGAGTTGTCCCCATTTAACCCCATCTAGTTGCCTTCCGAAGAGCAGTACTTAAGGCTTCAGAATGTAAATTTAAGCAAGTTTCATCATAAATTGCATTGGAAGCAGTAATTGGAAGTCACAAGTATCATAGATATTAATTTGGTTGGAAGGATGTTGGTGATGATAATGTCCAACAAATACTCAACCTATTGCAAGGCATGTTGAACACACCAATCAATCAGTCACAACTGACTCACACAATAACCATAATAATCTTCACTCTCTAAGAGAGGGGGTGCAGTTTTAGAGAACTTGAGAGACCTACTTGAGATGGATCTTTAGTCAAGAATCCCCCCAAATATGTATTTATCCTAATTGAGAACACATGATTCAGTTTGAATGGGGGCTCTCATTGTACAAATTTAGGATAGTTTAAATAACAGAAAGAAAAATGGTGGATTATAATGTTATATGTGTTAGAAATCCATGAACCTGTGGTGATACTCAAAGATAAATGGGAGCAGAGAGTGGAGAAGATGTTTTCTTTACAAAAAAATGCCAGAGTAGCAATAACAGACTGGGGGAGATCAGCCATCCCAGGAGCAGCAGTGCAGAGATTTGTTCCGGAAGGGATCATCCATGGATGCTAAGAGCAACGGGGAAAGCTTGTCGAGGCTCAAGATACTCACAAATATTGCCCCATAGATTACCCACAAAATATAAAGGGATAAAGGAAACTTTTCATTGGAGAAACCCAGTGGATACCACCTTAACATAATAGTCAAACCTGTCGCCACACAAATTGAGACAATCTAACATTGTCTGTGCCTCCCAGTTGTGAAATAAACCACATCACCAATGAAGTATTCCTACTGTAAATGCTGACCCTGAATCTAAAGAATTAAGAGGAAGAAAAATCAGATATGTTCAAAAAATGATACATTTTTTTAAAAGCAGCTGGCTTGAACTCTTCGAAAATAACA
This sequence comes from Cervus canadensis, assembly GCF_019320065.1. Taxonomy (NCBI): domain Eukaryota; kingdom Metazoa; phylum Chordata; class Mammalia; order Artiodactyla; family Cervidae; genus Cervus; species Cervus canadensis. The sequence goes on along the minus strand of NC_057412.1, from coordinate 9,636,297 downwards.
ATTTCAATACCATGTGTGAAAGATAACTAGAGAACCTACTGTGTGGCTCAAGGAACTCTGCTCAATGCTGTGTGGTGACTACATGGGGAGAAAGAGAAGGGACACGTGTATAGGTACAGCTGATGTACTTTGCTGTACAGTAGAAGCTAACAAAACCCTGTAAAGCAACTATACTCCAATAAAAATTAATTTTAAAATGTCTATATGCCAGTTTCATGGAAAAGGGACCAAAAAAGGTCAAGGACCTGTTTTAAATTAAAGGACAGGAGAGAGACATGCAACTAATACCTGTTTGATCCTTGCTTGGATCCTGGGTCAGAAAGGAAAAAAAATGTACAAAGGATATGATTATGAAAGCAATTTGAATAGGAACTGTATGCTAAATAATATTCTTGTATCAATGTTATACTTGTGGATATGATCATTGTACTGATGGAGAAGAAAGACCCTTTTCTTGGGATATAATGTTGAACTATTTAGGAGTGCAGCATCCTTATGCCGGTTAGTTACTCTCAAACGGTCCAGCAAACATCGAGGGGGCAAGAGCAATTAAACAAATGTGGGAGCAAAATGCAGGCAATTGGTGAGGCTAAGTGAGGTGTTGATGGTCCCGCTCTTTCAACTTTACTCTCAAATTTTTCCAAATAAAATGTTGAGGGGAGTGACCACGGTAGTTTTCAACCACAGAAGTTGGTTCTGCTCACACTGCATTTCTGGGGCAGCTGCGGGAGTCTTTCCAACCTTATTCCAGATTTCAAGCTGTAGAAGTGTTACTGAAACTGGGGTCCGATGCTTTCCGCTCAAAAGCCAATAGAGAAGCCAGGTTGATGGACAGGAAAGTTGGCTTAATTTCAGATGCCAGCAACTCGGGATTGGGCGGGGGAGGGGGGCACTCGTGTCCAAAGGCCAACTTCCCCCACTAACAATCAAGGGGCAAGAGCCTTTACAGCTGAGGGAGGGGTCTACACGCAGAAACAGCACAGTCAGGTCCAACAGTCATCTTGAAACTGGTCATCGGTGGTCTGACCAAGCATCATTGTGATTGTTTTAAGTACAGTTAATCTTCAGTTCCAGGGTCAGTTAGTTTGCATTTCTTGGAGGCCAGCTCTTGGAATTGCGTCACACTTTATGTCACAGCTACAGTCTCCTCATCATGTCGTAAACTTCTCCACCTGCTGGGGATTTGGGTATCTATAAGATACCTGTCAGTTGACAGGCTATAGCTTAGAATATTAGCCAAAACCCTTGTGCTGCTCTGTGCAGTCATGTCTGACTCTTTGTGAACCCATGTACTGCAGCCCTCCAGGCTCCTCTGGCCATGGGATTTTCAGGACAAGAATACTGGAGTGGGTTGCCATTTCCTCCTCCAGGTTGCCATTTCCTCCTCCTTCCTGACCCAGGGATCAAACCCACCTCTCTTCCATCTCCTGCATTGGCAGGCAAGTTCTTTACCACTAGCGCCACCTTGAGAAGGTGACTATGCTTCAGTCAGTTCAGTTCAGTCACTCAGTCATTTCTGAATCTTTGCAACCCCATGCACTGCAGCACGCCAGGCCTCCCTGTCCATCACCAACTCCCGGAGTTTACCCAAACTCATGTCCTTTGAGTCGGTGATGCCATCCAACCATCTCATCCTCCGTCATCCCCTTCTCCTCCTGCCTTCAATCTTTCCAAGCATCAAGGTCTTTTCCAATGAGTCAGCTGTTCGCATCAGGTGGTCAAAGTATTGGAACTTCAGCATCTGTCCTTCCAATGAATATTAATGATTGATCTCCGTTAAGATGGACTGGTTGGATCTCCTTGCAGTCCAAGGGACTCTGAAGAGTCTTCTCCAACACCACAGTTCAAAAGCATCAGTTCTTCGGTGCTCAGCTTTCCTTATAGTCCAACTTTCACATCCATACATGACCACTGGAAAAACCATAGCCTTGACTAGACGGACCTTTGTTGGCAAAGTAATGTCTCTGCTTTTTAATATGCTGTCTAGGCTGGTCATAACTTTCCTTCCAAGGAGTAAGCATCTTTTAAGTTCACGCTGCAGTCACCATCTGCAGTGGTTTTGGAGCCCAGAAAAATAAAGTCAGCCACTGTTTCCACTGTTTCCCCATCTATTTACCATGAAGTGATGGGACCAGATGCCATGATCTTAGTTGAGTTTTAAGCCAGCTTTTTCACTCTTCTCTTTCATCAAGAGGCTCTTTAGTTCTTCTTTGCTTTCTGCCATAAGGGTGATATCATCTGCATATCTGAGGTTATTGATATTTCTCCCGGCAAACTTGATGCCAGCTTGTGCTTTATCCAGCACAGGGTTTCTCATGATGTGCTCTGCATAGAAGTTAAATAAGCAGAGAGACAATATACAGCCTTGACATATTCTTTTCCCAATTTGGAACCAGTCCATTGTTCCATGTGTAGTCCTAACTGTTGCTTCTTGACCTGCATACAGATTTCTCAGGAGGCAGGTCAGGTGGTCTGGTGTTCTGATCTCTTTAAGAATTTTCCAGTTTGTTGTGAGCCACGCAGTCAAAGGCTTTGGCGTAGTCAATAAAGCAGAAATAGATGTTTTTCTGGAACTTTCTTGTTTTTTCGATGATCCAATGGATGTTGGCAATTTGATCTCCCATTCCTCTGCCTTTTCTAAAAACTGCTTGACTATCTAGAAGTTCACAGTTCATGCACTGTTGAAGCCTGGCTTGGAGAATTTTGAGCATTACTCTGCTAGCGTGTGAGATAAGTGCAGTTGTTCAGAAGTTTGACCATTCTTTGGCATTGCCTTTCTTTGGAATTGGAATGAAAACTGACCTTTTCCAGTCCTGTGGCCACGGCTGAGTTTTCCAAATTTGCTGGCATATTGAGTGCAGCACTTTCACAGCATCATCTTTTATGATTTGAAAGAGCTCAACTGGAATTCCATCACCTCCATTAGCTTTGTTCATAGGAATGCTTCCTAAGACCCACTTGACTTCACATTCCAGGATGTCTGGCTCTAGGTGAGCATGCCATTGTGATTATCTGGGTCATGAAGATCTTTTTTTGTACAGTTCTTCTGTGTATTCTTGCCACCTCTTCTTAATATCTTCTGCTTCTGTTAGGTCCCTACCATTTCTGTCCTTTATTGAGCCCATCTTTGCATGAAATGTTCCCTTGATATCTCTAATTTTCTTGAAGAGATCTCTAGTCTTTCCCATTCTATTGTTTTCCTCTATCTCTTTGCATTGATCGCTGAGAAAGGCTTTCTTATCTCTCCTTGATATTCTTTGGAACTCTGCATTCAAATGGCAATATCTTTCTTTTCCTCCTTTGCCTTTCGCTTTTCTTCTTCTCGTAGCTGTGTGACTACGCTTAATGACTATGTCATTATTATTTGGTCTCCTTTGACTGTTTTCCTTTGTCTCTGTCTTTTCTCATTTCTCTGACTAAATTTGTTCTTGGGCTAAAGTTTTTCCACAGATAAAAGGTAGGCAGAGGACATGGTGGGGAGTGGGGGCAAGGACCATAGGTCAAGCTCCCTTTCAGAAGCAGTCCCTGCTTCGGACTTGCACTTCTGTGGCAGAGAGGAAAGAAAGCAAGGACTTTTCAGGACTCCATAGAGCATCTACTCAGACCCACCTGCCTCTCAGCCTCCCAGTCCCCAAACCCAGCAAGTCTCACAGCCAAGTCCAGTGGTGTCTGGCAAGAGGCATCTGCCTTCTCTCTGGAGTCAGAGGATGAGGTCATAGATGTCTCCTTCCAGAAGCAGAACGGTGAAATCTGGAATCCAGTAGCCCAGTTACTTTCCCCCATCAAGAGATGAGCTCAAATGCAGATCCATCTCCCAAAAATGCTTTCTTTTTTCTCAACTTTACATGTTTTTTGAGCCAAATATTTGACTCTACATCTTCAAATGATTATGCATTTATTCACTTGGAAAATCAAATATATATATATATATATATATTGTACGGTACACACACCATGAAAAGGTACCTCTCACCTTTTGTCCCCATTCACAGGTTCTCTCCAAAATCTCATCGGTGGTTACCACTGTGATTAATTTCTTATGTATGCTGGAGAGTTCTTGAGTCCTTAGTCCGCTAATTCAAGTAGATGCTCTTATTTTCCACCTTTTTTTTTTTTTAAAGCTTTGGACAATGGTTTTTTTTTTAATTTTATTTATTTTTTTTTTACAATATTGTAGTGGTTTTTGCCATACATTGATATGAATTAGCCATTTTCCACCCTTTTTGAACCAAAATGCAACCGAGCAAACTCATGGTTCTTTGCCTGGAAAACTATTCTTCTTTTTTTATCAGTTTGTGTTCATCTAGGTCCCCTGAGGAAAGAGCACAGACAGAGTGAAACAAGCATGGGTTGTATGAGGGGGTCATCTGTGAGGATAAAGGGGCTCAGCCTGGTGAAGCTGATGCCGCGCAGAAGAGAGGAGGACGGAAGGGAGAGAGGACGTTAAAGAAAGAGCCCCTAACCACGGGGGTGGGGGTGCCCTTGAGCCAAAGCCCACCATCAGCGGGGTCCCGGTGCCCCAGGGGTGGTCCTGCCTTAGTGTCCCGGCCACTCCCAGCCTTTGGCTGGAGCGACTGGTAGGAAGAGGATAATGCGGCTGCCAGCAAGGCCATGGGCCTCAGAGTCCGCAACTGGGGCTCCCGGCCAGTGACGGCCCCTGTATTTGGAGATCTGGGAAGCGCACGAAGTAAGCTGTGGTTAAGAAATTCAATAAAGAAGCACTTGCTATGCATTTTACATTTCCTGCATGTTAAACACACACACACGTTTCTATCAATTATCTCACATCAGGGCTTAACACCCCTAGCTTGCACCTGGCCTTACAAGTGAGGATGGACAAGCTGCTGCTGAGAAATAGCAAGAAAAGGAAAAGCAAGTGCAGCCCATGGCTAAATGGTACTTCACTTCAACATTGGGCGTGCGTGTGAGCTGAGTTGCTCAGTCGTGTCTGACTCTTTGCGACCCCATGGACTGAAGCCCACCATGCTCCTCTGTCCATGGAATTCTCCAGGCAAGCTTACTGGAGCTGGCTGCACTTTCCTCCTTCATGGAATCTTCCCAAGCCAGGGATCGAACCCTTGTCTCCTGCGTTGCATGTGGATTCTTGACCACTGGGCCACCAGGGAAGCCCCTCACTTCAGCATCAGTCCTTACCAACTCCTTAATGAGCTGAGGTGGCGGTGGAGGGTGTGTGTGTGTGTGTGTTTACGCGCGCTGATGGATTTCTGGAGAAGTGAAATGCAGTTGAATATAAAGATGTACATATAGTTCACTTCCTCCTTAAACCACCCTTTCTTCTTTATACCATAAGAAAACCTTAACAGTTCTTTTCCTAATAGTAAAGAGAGAAACAAGGATACAGATCATCAAGGTAGAGAGTTTATCATACTTTATGCTTTAATAAATATTTAATATTTTATGTTTTTTAAAAATGTGTATATATACGTGTGTATAAACTGTGTTAAGAAAGTAACACAATTTTTTGTTTCTGACTCATTAATAAATATGTTTATTAAAACGTTTAATATTTTATGTTTTTTTAAATGTGTATATATACACGTGTGTATAAACTGTGTTAAGAAAGTAACACAATTTTTTTGTTTCTGACTCATTAATAAATGGGCTTCCCAGATAGTGCAGTGGTAAAGAATCCATCTGCCAACACAGGAGACATGGGTTCGATCCCTCGGTTGGAAAGATAGCCTGGAGGAGGAAACAGTAGCCCACTCCAGTATTCTTGCCTGGAGAATTCCATGGACGGAGGAGCCTGGTGGGCTACAGTCCACAGGGTCTCAAAGAATCTCACACGACTGAGTGACTAACACTTCCACTTTCATTAATAAATACCGAATAATTTTTATTTAAAATACTAATGGCTCCGTAAAGTTTTGAAAACTGTCAATTAAATCACAAGTTGAAGAGAGAGTAAGGATCATTTATTATACACATACACACACCACCTCATTTAATAGCTAGAGAAGAGGAGTTACAGAAAAGGCTAGTATTTGGCTCAAGGTCACACAGAATGTGGGTGTAGCGTCTGGGACGACTGGAGATACCAGGGCATGCGAAAAATGCCAGGACTCCTGAGACGGGCATGTGTCTCCAGAATGCTCTGCCTCCTCCCACTCGGTGATAGCCACACCAAGGCGTCTGTCTTCCGTTCCCAGCGTGGTGGACACTGCAAGAATTTTCCCATTTGCTTAGGGTTTCAAAGAGGCACTAATCCCTCAAACACATGTTAATATGGACTTTCTTTGATGAAAAGGAGCAGATACAAGCTTGCTTCTCCAGAAGTTAACTCCTCCTTCAGTACCACCCCCTCACAGCCTATTTCAGAATGGGAACAATCACTACAAACTTAGAGTTCTTTTAGAATGGGGGTGGGGTGGGGAGATAGGTCATGCTTCTGGCAGGGGGGTGGGACTTAACTAAGGTAATGCTCTTTTTTCTTTTTTTTTAAATTTATTTTGTCTGCGCCAGGTCTTAGTGGCAGTGTTCGAACTCTCGGTTGTGGCATGTGGGATCTGGGAAAGAAAGTGAAAGTGTGAGTTGCTCAGTCGTGTCTGACTCTTTGCAACCCCATGAACTGTAGCCAGCCAGGATCCTCTGTCCATGAGATTCTCCCAGGCAAGAATGCTAGAGTGGGTGGCCATTCCCTTCTCCAGGGGATCTTCCCGACCCAAAGATAGAATCTGGGCCTCCCGCATCCAGATATCAAACTGGGTCCCCTACATTGGGAGCGCAGAGTCTTAGCCTCTGAACACTAGGGAGGTCGCAGTGATGCTCTTTCAACGAAACAGAATACTTTCACAGAATCACTCTCCCTTAATTATGCATAGCCTTTTTCCACTCTTTGTTGCTATTGGAAAGTCTTGACTTGCCCTGTCTTATTCCTTATCCCTCAGCTCTGCATCTGCCTGTCCTCTCTCCTCTCCCCACTGTCCAATCTTGACCTGCCCTGGGAAGAACACCCAAGCTGAGTTGTGAACACCCAGAGCCATCTGCAGCCACAAGCTAACTCAGGAAACACGTTATTGTGAGGACTAAAAGCCAAAACCAGATCCCAGATCTCCACTTCTTAGCCCTGCGACCTTGGGCCAGTTGGGTCATAACTTACACAGCCAGACTCTCTTTGATGTATTCTGTGAAATGGAATATTTTGCAGCAGTGAGCATCTAGGTATCTAAAAATCTGTGCCCTGGTGTAAGTATTCCGAAGAAGACCTTCCTAGCAGTGGAACTGCTTGGTCAAACGTGTATCATTTGAAAGACAGATAAGGGCTTCCAAAATGTCCACTGAACTCACTAGCACACAAGATGAAGCAGAGATGTGTTTATTCTAGATGATAGTTGCAAATATTATCACAGTGGTAAAAGGTTACACTTTCCCGCCTCTTCCAATTGGCAGCTGAGGTCCCAGGTCATACCTTCTAATCTTGCTCGTTTTATGTTTCAGATGAGAGCACTTTTTTAACCAGGCCAGGCATTTACCTGTTCAGTGGAGTCATCAAAGAAAATGCAAACTCAGAGCCAATCATTTCAACTTCTGTCAACCTTTGGTTCAAAGGGCTGAATTGTATCTCCAAATCCTATTATAAAGGTTTGGCCACCTAACTGTATCTCCCTGATTAGAATCATTTGATATAATTAGATCTTTCTTGGTGTTTTCCTCTAGACTCACTCTTAACTATTTTTAAGATTTTTTTTTTTTTTTTTTGCAGCTTTACATTACACAAACAGCATAGTCTGTCTGTAAAAATCCAAACATTAGGAACATATAGAGGGTAAAGTATGAAAAACATCCTTCCTGATCTTGCTGCACTCTGTATATGTATCTAGAGCTATGTCTTAGGCTTCCCTGGTAGCTCGGCGGCAAAGAATCTGCTTGCAATGGAGGAGACTCAGGTTCCATCCCTGGGTCAGGAAGATCCCCCGTAGAAGGAAATTGGCAACTCACTCCAGTATTCTTGCCTGGAAAATCCCACTGACAGACCAGCCTGGCAGGCAACCAGTCCATGGGATCGCAAGAGTCGGACATGACTTGCAGACAAAACCACCATGGCTATGTGTCAGATATTCTTGGTTTTTTTTAATCCCTTACTTAATGTCTAACTGCTCTATACTGACATTATGCAGGTTATTCAAGTAACTTTCCAAGTATAAGTGGCAAAAGCAATGAAATAGAGGGACAACAAGAATAAAGAAAAAAAAAAAAGAATAAAGAAATAGTAACTCCCTGAACAATTCTCTCTGTGACAACTGTGGGAGTGTTTTGATAACTGTTGGCAGCAGGACACCACATGCAACGTGGGGAAGGAAACCTTGGCATTCAAACAAGCAAATGGTTTGGCGACAATTTGTTACATTTCTGCCATGCTTGCAAATGCCAGTAACAATTTCTCAGAGGACAGAATTACTGCATGTGACAGGTTTGAGAATGTTTCACAATTGTCATCAAGTAAATCACCCTTCAGGAGTCAAAATTCTATGAACTCTTTGAATAACAGTAACTGGAGTTATTAATAAAGCTCACTGGAGTTTATGTACATAACCTGTGCATTTTGGATGTTTGTCTGCCATAGAATGAGGCTAAGCTGAAACATCCAAGTATTAATTAAATTATAATTCAGTTTTACTGGTAAAACTATTGTATTTTCTGCAGGCCAAAAATAGTCCACAATCTTTCATAAATTTATGACTGTAAATGCCTATATTAAAAAAGATTTTAAGTCAATAGCTTTACACCTTAAGAAAATAGACTAAGAAGAGCATACTAAACCAAAGGCAACAGAATAAAGGAAATAATAAAATTAGAGCAGAGACTGATGAAATAGAGAACAGAAAAACAATAGAGAGAATCAACGAAACCAAATATTAGTTCTTTGAAAGAACAAACAAAATCGACAAAACTTTAGCTAGATTGACCAAGAAAAAAAGAGAGAAAACACAAATTACTAAAACCAGGAATGAAAGCAGGCACATTACTGCCAACATTGATGTAATAAAATGGATTATAAGGAAAGCTATGAACAACTGTATGTCAGCAAATTCAATAACTTAGATGAAAGGGACAAATTCCTAGAAAGACACAAACTACCAAAACTGACTCAAGAAAAAATAGAAAATAAATGTATCACAAGTAAAGAGATCACATTGTAATTTAAGACCAATAAAAGACCCACCAATAAAAGACCAGGTTCAGATGATTTTACTAGTAAAGTCGGCCAAATATTTCAAGGAGAATTAATACTAATTTTTTACAAACTCTTCCAAAAGACAAGAGAGGCAGGAAAACTTTCCAACTCATTTTATGAGGCCAGAATTACTCTGAAAATCAGAAAAAGATAACAAAAGAAAAAAATGCAGGCCAATATCCCCTAGGAATATCTGTACAAAAAAATTCACAAGAAAACACTAGTAAATTGAATTCAATAATCTACAAAAAAATTTTTTAATATTGTTTGGGATATAGTTGCTTTACGATGTTGTGTTATGTGGCGGGGGGGGAGGGAAGGGGCTTCCCAAGTGACTCAGTGGTAAAGAACCTCCCTGCCAATGCAAGAGACGTAAGAGACAGGGGTTCGATCCCTGTGTCAGGAAGATCCCCTGGAGGAGGAATTAGCAACCCACTCCAGTATTCTTGCCTGGAGAACCCCATGTAAAGAGGAGCCTGAGGCCCTAGAGTCCATGGCGTTGCAAAAAAGTCGGATACAACTTAACAGCAACAACACCCCTCTCTGTCTCTCTCTCTTATATATATCTATCTATATATATGTTTACATTCCCACCAACAGTGGTGTAGAAAGGTTCCTTTTTCTCTGCACCCTCTCCAGCATTTATTATTTGTGGACTTTTTTGATTATGGCCATCCTGAGCAGTGTGAGGTGATACCTCATGCAACCCTTGTGAATTACATCATTTGCAAATAATTTCTCTCACTCTGTAGGTTATCTTTTCATTTTGCTTATGGTTTCCTTTGCTGTGCAAAAGCTTTTAACCTTAATTAGGTCCCATTTGTTTATTTTTGCTTATGTTTCCATTAATCAAGAAGACATAACCAAAAAAAAAATTATTGCTGTGATTCATGTCAAAGTTATTACTGTGACTTATGTCCAAGAGTGTTCTGCCTATCTTTGCCTCAAGGAGTTTTATAGATCTGGTCTTACATTTAGGTCTTTAATCCACTTTGAGTTTATTTTTTGCATATGGTGCTAGAGAATTTCTAATTTCAGTTTTTTACATGTAACTGTCCAGTTTTCCTGGTACTACTTATTAAAGAGACTATCTTTTCTCTACCATTTATTCTTGCCTCCTGTGTCATAGATTAGTTTACTGTAGTGTGTGGTTTTATTTCTGGGCTTTCTATTCTATTCCATTACCCTGTCTTGATAAAAGTACTCAACAAATTAAAAATAGAAGGGAACTTCCTCAACTATCCACAGCTAACATTATACACAACAGTGAAAGACTAAATAATTCCCCTTAAATCAGAAACAAGAAAGAAAAGGCTATCTCTTCTTTCCACTTCTATTTAACATTGTGGTTACATTTAGGGCAGTTAGGCAAGAAAATAAGTAAAAGCATCTAGATTAGAAAGGAGGAAGTAAAACTATATCTATTTGCAGATGACATGATCTTATATATCAAAAATCCTAAGGAATCCACTAAGAAGTATTCATACTAATAAAAGATACAAGAAGGTTACAGGATATAAGATCAATATACAAACATCAATTTTATTTCTATAGACTAGCAATGATAATGCTGAAAATATAATTAATAAAATAACTCCATTTATAATATCATCAAAAAGGACACATTAGGTATAAATTTAGCAAAAGAAGTGCAAGACTTGTACACTGAATATCACAAAACATTGTTGAAAATAACTAAAGACTTAAATAAATGGAAAGCCATCCCATGTTCGTGGTTCAGAAGACTTAGTATTGCTAAGACAGTGATACTCCTCAAACTGATTCACAGTTCCAGCATAATCTCTACCAAAATCCGAGCTGGCTTTTGAGGAAACTGACAAACCCATTCTAAAATTCATATAGAATTTAAAAATAATCTTGAAAAAGCAGAACAAAGTTGGAGGACTCATACTTTGCGATTTCAAAACTCAGTACAAAACTACCCAAATCAAGACAATGTCGCCCAAGCACAGACACAGAATAAACTGAGTGTCTAGAAACAAACCCTTACATTTATGATCAGTTGATTTCTGACAAATGTGCCAAGACATAACAGGGAAAGAATCATTTTTTCAAGAAATGGTACAATTGCTTTGGCAAACAGGCTTACATTTCCTCAAAATGTTGACTATAGCATTATCCTATAAGCCAGAAATTCAACTCTTAGGTGTATACTGAGAGAAATGAAAACATACAGACACACAAAAAATATTACATGAATGTTCATAGAAGTATTACTCATGATAGGCAAAAAGTGGAAACAGTCCAAGTGTCCATCAACTAGTGGATGGAAAGCAAAATGTGGCCTATCGATGCAATGAGATATTATTCCTCAGTAAAAAGGAGTAAAGTACTGATACACTCTATAAGATGGATAAGTCTAGAAAACATGCCAAATGAAAGAAAGCCATCCATCACAAAATATCACATACTGCATGGTTCAATTTATAATGTGTTTGTCATGGGAAAGGGCGTTGGGAAATTGGGTGGAAGGTGACAACTAATGGGTACTAGATTTCTTTTATATTATTCACTCAGTTGTGTCTGACTCTTTGCCATCCCCTGGACTGTAGCCCACCAGGCTCCTCTGTCCATGAAATTCTCCAGGCAAGAATACTGGAGTGAGTTAGCCCTTCCCTTCTGCAGGGCATCTTCCCAACCCTGGGATTGAAGCTGGGTCTTCCACACTGAAGGAAGGTTCTTTACCATCTGAGCCACCAGGGAAGTCCCTAATTTCTTATAGAAGGGGATAAATATTTTAAAATTAAGTGATGATGATTGGATATCCCTGTAAATATGTTAAGCAACACTGAATTTATACTTTAAATGGGTGAATTGTATAGCATGTGAATTATATTTTAATAAAGCTGTTTTTAACATACTTCCTGACCAGTCTGGCTGGCCTTTTGAAAAGATGCCTTATTCCTCATCCCTTGGTCATGACTTTTGCCTGCCTCTTCCCATCAACCATGATATGTCCTCACAAGAAGACACAGCTGGGTCCTGGCCACCCAAAACTCCCTGTATGCTGTATGCTACCAGCATGAACTCCCTGTAAGAAAAGCATGGACTCCAGCAGCAAGCTGCCAGTGTTGAAATCTCTCCTGTCTACTTCTTAGCTTTTGATGTTTATTAAACTTTATTTTCACTTCATGCTTCCAATTAACCCTATGATGGAATAATTGTTATACTTGCCTTGTAGCCCTTGGGGATAATTAGAGCAGTTAATGGGCTTCCCTGGTAGCTCAGATGGTAAAGAATCTGCCTGCAGTACAGGAGACCTGGGTTCTATCCCTGAGTCAGGAAGATCCCCTGGAGAAGGGAATGGCAACCCACTCCAGTACTCTTGCCTGGAGAATTCCATGGAGAGACAAAGCGGTCGCAAAGAGTTGGACACAACTGAGTGACTATTACTGCACTTCTCAGAGCAGTTAATACCTAGAGGGTGTGAAGCACTTTGACAGGTACTAGTACTGGTACTCAGGAGAAGGCAACGGCACCCCACTCCAGTACTCTTGCTGGAAAATCCCATGGACAGAGGAGCCTGGTAGGCTGCAGTCCATGGGGTCACTAAGAGTCGGACACGACTGAGCAACTTCACTTTCACTTTTCACTCTCATGCATTGGAGAAGGAAATGGCAACCCACTCCAGTGTTCTTGCCCGGAGACTCCCAGGGACGGGGGAGCCTGGTGGGCTGCAATCTATGGGGTCGCACAGAGTCAGACACGACTGAAGCGACTTAGCAGCAGCAGCAGCAGCAGTGCTGGTACTCAGTTCAGTTCAGTTCAGTCGCTCAGTCGTGTCCAACTCTTTGCGACCCCATGAATCGCAGCACGCCAGGCCTCCCTGTCCATCACCAACTCCTGGAGTTTACTCAAACTCATGCCCATCGAGTCAGTGATGCCATCAGCCATCTCAACCTCTGTCGTCCCCTTCTCCTCCTGCCCCCGATCCCTCCCAGCACCAGGGTCTTTTCCAATGAGTCAACTCTTTGCATGAGGTGGCCAAAGTATTGGAGTTTCAGATTCAGCATCAGTCAGGAGGGTCCAGACTTCTCACTCGGTAATAATTAGTGATGTCGAACATCTTTTTGTATGCCTGTTGGCCATTTGTATGCTTTCTTTGAAGGAATGTCTGTCTTCAGTCTCACCATCCTAAACATGCCTGATCTCGTCTGGAAAAATGTCTGTTTAGGTCTTTTGTCCATTTTTTTGATTGGATCATTTAAAATATTTATTGTTGTTGAGCTGTATGAATTTTTTTGTATATTTTGAAAATTAATCCCTTGTTGATCACTTCATTTGCAAATGTTTTTTCCCATTTTGTAGGTTGTCTTTTTGTTTTATTTACAATTTCCTTTGCTGAACAAGGGGCTTGCCTGATAGCTCAGTTGGTAAAGAATCCACCTGCAATGCAGGAGACTCCAGTTCGATTCCTGGGTTGGGAAAATCCCCTGGAGAAGGGATAGGCTACCCTCTCCAGTACTCTTGGGCTTCCCTTGTGGTTCAGCTGGTTAGGAATCTCCCTGCAATGCGGGAGACCTGGGTTCAATCTCTGGGTTGGGAAAATCCCCAGGTGAAGGGAAAGGCTACCCATTCCAGTATTCTGGCCTGGAGAATTCCATGGACTAGTATAGTCCATAGGGTCACAAAGAGTCAGTATGACTGAGTCACTTTCACTTGCTGAACAAAAGCTTTTAAGGTTGATTAAGTTGGGTGTGCTTTGCGTTTTTTGAGGGAAGTTTATTTTATTTACTTCTCCTACACAAGTGAGAGTCCCGGTCAAGTGTCCTCACACTCCTTGCCTCCCCCTTCTTCCCTGTGCTCTTCTCCCTGCAAAGAACAGCAGGAGCGTTAGAATTAGTTGGAGACAGAAAGATAGAAACAATGAGAAGTGTGTTTTTCTTGCCCAGTGAACTGGCCTTCCAACTAGCAGTGAAAACCTCTGTAAAGTTAAACTTGTTTTGATAGTGATTACTTCTCGTGGATCCACTGAGTAAGTGGAGCCAGTAACATAGCAGAGAGATGTTATCTGTTACTATCTTGAAGATCCAGCAAGTTTCCCTAGGAGGAGAGGAGATCGAATTAATCCAAGGCTTTGGGTTCTTATTTATGAAGATGAGGTTAAATTTTCATTCACTTTCTGTTACGTGTATGAAGGTTTGAAAAGTGTGTGTAATATGTGAGAAACGTGTCGACCATACAGAAAAGAAGATAAAATGGTATAACAAACACTGTATACCCATTGTGTAGGTTAACAACTGGCCACATTTTGCTTCTTCCGTGTTTTTATTACAAACTATTTTCTTTTATTCACTTTTAAAATTGAAGTGGAGTTGGTGTATAATGTCATGTTAGTTTCAGGTATAGTATACAGTGATTTAGGGCTGCCTCAGCGGCTAGAGGTAAAAGAATCTGCCTGCAAAGCAGGCAATGAAGATTTGATCCCTGGGTTGGGAAGATCCCCTGGAGGAGGTCATGGAACCTGCTCTAGTATTCCTGCTTGGGAAATCCCATGGACAGAGGAGCCTGGCGGGCCAGAGTCCACAGTGCCGCAGAGTCAGAAATGACTGAAGTGACTTCGAACGCAAGCATGCATGCAGTGTTCTAACATTTGCGCACATTAGGAAATGATCACCACAGTAAACGTACTAACCATCTGTCCCTGTACAAAGCTACTATCATATTATTGACCATTGTAATATAAAATTACAGATATTGTGACATTTCACTTCTAATTTCTCAGTGTGTATATTTTTTTAAAAATAGTGACATTTTCTTAAATAAAAGCAAGTTTCACTTGACTAAAACTTTTGAGGTTAAAACTGGAGAGATTTCCGGACCACAAAGCTTTCATTATTATTTCCATCACTCTTTCCCTTACTGGCAGGAGAGGAAGGAAAAGCATGAACCTGTTAGAACTGGGCCAAATACCAGCCAAGACTCTTTTTGGGTGTTTCCAGAAAGTTTCTGACATCAGAAAGCAAAAGTCTCTCTAATTCTAAACTATTGACAAAGACTGTGGTCAAGTTAGGCCAAAAGTCAAAACTCTCCTCATTGAAAGCTGCAGTGGAGAGATTTGGCTAAATACCAGTAGCTTTTTCTTAATTAAGAATCTCAGTCAACATGTTGGAAGTTTCGAATACAGAAAGAAAGGAGGGGAGTATAGAAAAGAGGCAAGCAATGATAAGAGGAAGATTAGAAGAGAGAAGAAAAGAAACAGATAGTCTTATAAACCCCAACTCAGATACCACAATCAAGGCATCTCTTTCTTCAACCTGCATATATCCCTTTTAAAAAAAGGTTTTGGGTGTTTTTGTTTTATTATTTAGCCATCCCAACTCAGATACCACAATCAAGGCATCTCTTTCTTTTATCTGCATATATCCCCTTTTTTCAAAAAGGTTTTGTGTGTTTTTGCTATTTTATTATTTAGCATTTAGGATCTTTAGTTGCAACATGCAGGACCTAGTTCCCTGATCAGGGATGGAACCCAGGACCACCGCATTGGGAATGTGGAGTCTTAGCCACTGAACCACCAGGGAAGTCCCTTTCCTGCGTCGCTTTCTATTTTAACATCCATGACTTACTAGGATAAAATCAAATATGCTTTAAGCAGTTTATGAGAGAGAGACTCTGTGTGTGTGTGTGTATATGTGTGTGTGTGTGTGTGTGTGTGTCCAGTGGTTGGGGCACGAACGGAAAGAAAAAAATTTGCAGTAGTTAAGTAGAGATTGCTTATCATAGTGACAACTTTTCAGCAACAATAAAATATGATATTGTTACTAGAAGACTTGCTTATTCTCTGTTTCTGAATCTGAAGCTTCAGACAGTAGACTAGTTCTATATTAATAGTAGAAAAAGCCTATAAAATTATATATGTCAGCCCCATTTTCTGTATGAGTGAGTGAGTGACAGTCGGTCAGTCATGTCTGACTCTTTGCGACCTCAGGACTGTAGCCCTCCAGGCTCTTCTGTCCATGGAATTCTCCAGGCAAGAATACTGGAGGGGGTTGCCATTTCCTTCTCCCATTTTCTGTCTATAAGGAACCAAAGTTCCAGAAGTCTTAGGTGGCTCATCTGAAAGGGTCTCTAGGAGAAAAATGTAGTTTCTAGAATGGCCAATATGTCTCCACTTTAGATTTACATTGCTCCAGAATGCTGACCGCCTATCCTAGGAAGGAATGACAGGATGGCCATTTCCTCCACAGGACCTAACCCCTGTGTCCTGCTTCTTAAACTGCATCCACCTCCATCAGGCATTTTCAAGGTCTTCACCAAAGTTCTCTGCCATTGTGTTCACTGGCCCAAAGCCAGCAAACGAACATTTGAACTTCTGTCCCTCCTTGTGAGGATTTCTAGCCCTTCAGGGAACCAACAACCTGGCCTTCATTACACTATCACATTTCCAGGAAAAAAAATTTTTTTTGAAAACTGTTCCAATAGTGGCGCTCACATCGATAAGGCACAAGTCGAACTTTAAAATTCAGTGAAACAGTGAGAGGGTTTTTAAAGGTTATCATATGAGGAAGCATGCCCTTTCTTGACTTCCCTAGAAAAACACAAATCTTGGCTTGTGGGGCGGACAGAACATGGTCACTTACCGGTATTATCAGTTGTGAAAACAAATGTCAACCTTCTGCTTCTCTTCCAGTCAGCTCCTTTTCATCAGGGCCAAAAAGAGCATTCTAGAAAGACTAAAACTATCCACCTGCTTAAAAGGAGACAGATCCAAGAACACAGCGGAATTCCTAAATCTTTGGGAGTGAAAATGCATTGCTCTGTTTTTTGTCTATCCAGCTAATTTTCACTGTAACAAGTTTAGTCATCTTCTCTAACCTCTTCCCAAAGATCTTAAAGATCAAAGATGCAGTTGAGATGTGGGCAAGACAGTTATTTCAGGTACAGAATTTCATCAGCATTAAGAATTTTTTAAAAATGAATGGTTTATATAGATACATTAGAGAAAAATGTGTTCAGAATACATAGTAAACACCAAATAAATGGTAAGAAGCCTGTTTTTGCTGCAAGTCCTCCTATTTATCTGACTTAAGTTGGGAATACATACTAAATTCTTTACTTCTAAAATAAGAACCAGGTCTAAAGGAAAAAGGCTACAGTAGATTTTATCTTTTTTCCTTACTCCAGGACCGTTGTTCAGTCGCTAAGTCATGTCCAAATCTTTGCAGCCCCGTGGACTGCAGCATGCCAGGCTTCCCTGTCCTTCACTATCTCCCGGAGTTTACTCAAATTCATATCCATTGAGTCAATGATGCCATCCAACCACCTCATCCTCTGTCGTTCCCTTCTCCTCCTGCCCTCAACCTTTCCCAGTTCAGGGTCTTTTACTTCAGGATAAAAAAGTGAAAATACAAATAATACTTAAATCATGTTTTTCTTTGTGGGTACAATGGCAAAACACACCCTCTTGGCAAATAGGCAGGTAATATAACCCACCCTTAAAACCTCAGATACTACTGTTGCCAGTTTGACTATATGAATAAAAACCTCTGACTTTTTATCACCAACTATCCTAAGGAAATAATCAGACAAAAGGATAAGAATATGCATATAAGTATAATAATATCAGACAAACATATAAGAATATGCACCACAGCTTTCTTTATGATGTTAAAAAGTCAACACAACCTAAAAGTAAATAAAATAAGGATCTGTGAAATAGTTATCATATCCCTACAGTAAACAAAACGGTACCCTCAGGACTGATGTTGGAAAGACGGTCTAAGAGCGGAGGTAACGTGGCATGCTATAGAGCAAAGGCTTTAGATGCAGACAGACCGGAATCAAGTCTTGCTCTGCCGTTGACCAATGGCTGTCCTGGGGCAATTTACTGGGCCTCGTTCAGACCTTCAGTTCCTTCACATGTAGAATCATAGTGAAAATAGAGCTTTTAGCAGTGAGATTGTACGTAGAGATATTGAAGCTTAGAAGCACTATTGACTTCAAAAGACACTGCTAGGTGTTCCGGACTGAATGTTTGTGTCGCTCTAAATTTATAGTTGGAAACCAGAATCTCAGTGTCACGGTACTTGGACGTAGGACCTCGGGGAGATAATTAGGTCATGCAGGTGGGGTCCTCATGAATGCGATTGGTGTGTTTGTCAGAAGAGCCTAAGAGCTAGCTGTCTTTCCTCCAAGAGAGGATCAGAAGTTGACTCTCTACCTACAGTCCCAAAGAGGGCTGATTGTGGAACCTGATTGTGCTGGCATCCTGACCTTGGACTTCCTATCCTCCAGAACTTGAGAAAGGAATTTCTGTTGTTTATAAAACCACCCAGTCTCCGGTGCTTTGTTATAGCAGCCTGAACTAAGCTGTTAGGTTACAAAAAAAAAAATTACACTCGCACTCGGGTGAAAGATATATGGCTCAGTATATCCAACCAGTAGCCATGTATTTATTGAGCATTTAAATTACTGACAAGCACTTAGTTAGGAAAAGACATGGTAATAATGAGATTAAAAATTAGACAAACTCTGTGTCCATGGAGTCCAGTCTACTATCGGTGGCTGACTGTAACCAACTGAGTTTCAAACCCCAGCTCTGATACCAGAGAGGAAGGGGTCAAGAGAGTTTTCAATAGTAGGGTTTGATCTAGTCAAGAAGGGCAGGAAATGTTCCTAAGGAAACTGAAGTTTAGCGGAGATAGAAGGATGAAAATGTGATGATGAGCTGAGATGGAGGTGAAGGGCCAGCAGTGGTCTTAATGCTTCAGCGCATTCAGTATGGACAAAGCCCAGTGTTGCTGCAAACTTCAATTCACCCCCACCGGCTGCTGTGATTCTAGGACTGTCGGTCTATCTCTCTGTCCCAACGACCTCACCTATAAAATGGAAATAATAGATTTTTCTCATTTTTACCACTGTTGCTGTTGTTTAGTCACTAAGTTGTGTCCAACTCTTTGTGACCCCATGGACTGTAGCCCGCCAAGCTCCTCTGTCCATGGGGATTCTCCAGGCAAGAATACTGGAGTGGCTGCCATTTTCTTCTGCAGGGGACCTTCCCCACCCAGAGATCAAATCCACATCGCCTGCATTTATATGATTATGAGGATTAAATTAGGTCATATGAAAAGAGCTTAACACAGTGCCTAACATATGGCAAATATTCAATCAATGCTAGATAATACTAAAGAAAAAGGAATGAACTCCAAGTGCAAAGAAAGAAAAGCATCCAGGTACAAAGCGCGGACAGCATGGACAAAGGCCCGTGATGAGAAAAGGAGAACGAAGGCAGTGTTGTATGCTCTGCTTTATTCTAAAAGCTGCTGGGAGTCCTTGAAGGTTTTCAGCTGGGGACTCCGTGGCTCCGTTACTGTCCCAGCCAGCCTCTGTGCTCCAGCCACACCTGCCAATCCTCACTCTCCGGACTTGTCACACGGGCTGTGCACTTGGAATTCGCTTTTCATAAACTATTCTTCCCACCTGTTTGCTCCCACCTCCTTCAGCTTTCATAGTCCCTTTCCTGACTCCACAAATAGACAAACTCTTGATTAGCGTCCCTGGTATGCACCCTCGCTTTGCCGGGTCGATGGCAGTCTCCCCCACCTACATATCCACAAGATGAGATACTGTCTGTTACTGAACATAAATGTGTCCCAAGCCATCAGCATAGTGATCGGCCTATAGCTCATGCTTATTTCACGCTGCATACTGAAAGAGAGAAAAGATGGGAGAAAAGGAGGAAGCTTAAAAATCGGAGAAAAACGGGGACTTCCCCAGCAGTCCAGTGCTTGAGGCTCTGCCCGACCACTACAGAGGGTGTAGGTTTGAACCCTAGTCAGGGAACTAAGATCCCACATGCCTTGCAGCACAGCCAAAAAGAAAAAATAAAAACACTTTTTTTTTAACTAGAGAAAAATAAAGCTGGGTGAAGAGGTGACAAGACCAGCTTAATTTTACTCTTGATTTTAATCTAAATATTTTAAAATCAATCACTTTAGCTGATTTTGAGTGGTACATCTAGATGTTCTAAAAACAGGGAAAACTGATGCAAAGTTCAAAAGAAAAATTTGAGCTAGAGAAATGTACAGTCTTCCCAGGTGGTGCTAGTGGTAAAGAACCTGCCTGCCAATGCAGGAGACATAAGAGATGCAGGTTCAATCCCTGGGTCGGGAAGCTCCCCTGGAGAAGGAAATGACAACACACTCTAGTAATCTTCCCTGGAAAGTTCCATGGACAAAGGAGCCTGGCGGGCTACAATCCATGGGTTGCAAAGAGTTGGACATGACTAAGCATAAACATACACATTAACTGTAAGTGCAGTTGTCCTGGGCAAGGGGTGCAGGGAGAAAATTAGATATAACATTGGTTGTTTAATCACTCAGATGTGTCCGAGTCTTTGCAACCCCATGGACTGCAGCCCGTCAGGCTCCTCTGTCCATAGGATTTCCCAGGCAAGAATATGAAGTGGGTTGCTGTTTCCTACTCGCAGATCTTCCCCAGTTCAGTTCAGTCGCTCAGTTGTGTCCAACTCTTTTAGACCCCATGGATTGAGCACACCAGGTTTCCCTCTCCTTCACCAACTCCCAGAGATTGCTCAAACTTATGTCCATCAGGTCGGTGATGCCATCCAACCATCTCATCCTCTGTCATCCCCATCTCCTCGTGCCTTCAATCTATCCCAACATCAGGGTATTTTTCAATGAGTCAGTTCTTCGCATCAGGTGGCCAAAGTATTAGAGTTTCAGCTTCAGCCTCAGTCCTTCCAATGAATACTCAGGACTGATTTCCTTTAGGATGGACTGGTTGGATCTCCTTGCAGTCCAAGAGACTCTCAAGAGTCTTTTCCAACACCACAGTTTAAAAGCATCAGTTCTTCGGCATCCTAGAGTGGGCAGTCAAGCCGGCGGATCTTCCCCACCCAGGGATGAAACCTGAGTCTCCTGCAAGTCTTTACCACTTTACCACTGAGCCCCTGGGGAAGCCCAGATATAATACACATCAGTTCAGTTCAGTTCAGTCCCTCAGTCATGTCCAACTCTTTGCAAACCCATGAATTGCAGCACACCAGGCCTCCCTGTCCATCACCAACTCTCGGAGTTTACTCAAACTCATGCCCATTGAGTCGGTGATGCCATCCAGCCATCTCATCCTCTGTCGTCCCCTTCTCCTCCTGCCCCCAATCCCTCCCAGCATCAGGGTCTTTCCCAATGAATCAACTCTTCACATGAGGTAGCCAAAGTATTGGAGTTTCAGGTTCAGCATCAGTCCTTCCAATGAACACCCAGGACTGATCTCCTTTAGGATGGACTGACTGGATCTCCTTGAAGTCCAAGGGACTCTCAAGAGTCTTCTCCAACACCATAGTTCAAAAACATCTATTTTTCAAGTTATATACAAAAAGGTAAATTCATTCCCAGCCAACAGTGAGCAATTTATGCTGTTTGGGGGGCTGCAAATGAAAGACAGAACTAGGGTTCATTCCAGGCCTGGCTCTTTCCTTTTCTTGCTGTGTCATCTTGAGTAAATTATATCACCCCTCCAGGTCTCATCATCCTTAACTGTGATATGAGGAAAGGGGGAGGAATGGAGGGGATGGATTTGGGAATTATGTTTCTCCCCCCAGTTTTAGTTGTTATGACTCCATCCTTATAGACTAAAAGGTCTTCAGCCTTTTTGGCACCAGGGATCAGTTTCATGGAAGACAATTTTTCCATGGGTTGGGGGTAGGGGGGTAGTTTCAGGACAATTCAAGGGCATTACATTTACTGTAAACTCTATTTATATTATTATTACATCAACTCCACCTCAGTCCATCAGGCATTAGATCCTAGATGGTGGGGCCCCCAGGACTAACTGATGCCTGTCCTTCCTTTTCCCTGGAAAATAGTTGTTAAATGATATCTCCTGCCCCAAGAAAATTCTGTTTAAAAAGTCATTTTACATTACCTAATTCCCTATGAAATTGCTAATTGTTATCCAATTTAAAAGAAAATTGAGTTTATATTAGGTGTGCTTTTTAAGTAAAAAGGAAAAATTCCATTAGTTGTGTCCGACTCTTTTGCACCCTATGGATGGTAGTCCACCAGGCTCCTCTGTCCCTGGGATTCTCCAGGCAAGATACTGGAGTGAATAGCTATTCCCTTCTCCAGGGGATCTTCCTGACCCAGGGATCAAACCCAGGTCTCCTGCATTGCAGGCCTATTCTTTCCCTTCTGAGCCACCAGGGAAGAAAGCATTAATAACAAATAAGGAAAGAAAGCCTTAATAACTAGTTCACTGGTCACAGGTGAAGTTCACTTAGTGTCAGGTAGAACTACCTCAGAGCTGTTAAGTCACGTAGGAGCAGTGACTGAAAGACTGTCCTGCTTGTAGTAATTCAAACAGGTGAGGCTAGTGAGGGTTTTTTGCCTTTCTTGGAAGACAGTTTTGAGCCTGTATTGTTATAATGTATATGAAGAAATATGTCACTTTGGGAGAGTCATGAAGGCTATGCGCTGGGGACACTGGGCTTCTCTGAGAAGGTTCATTTGACTGGAAAGGGCTGTGGTTTGAACACCAGCTCAACCAGCTCAAAAACACCTGAGTGTTTTTGTGGGCATATTTGAATGCAATGCTGAAATCAGGTTTATTCCAGAAAAAAGATCTGAGGGATAATGATGAGGGATAAGTAATAAGGATCCCATGAAAGACCTTGAATTCCATCCATAGGTATTTAAAATGTATATGAGAGACTCGTGGGAATTTATGTGGTTCTGGAAATGGAAGGCTCCCCCCCCACACACACCTCTTTTCTCTAAATTGCAGAGTGTGGGCCACTTTCCAGCACATTCTCCACACCCATGAGGGAAAACAACCCACTCTGCGCAGAAACACCAAATCTGAGATGTTGTGAGAAGTCACTCAATTTAAACTCAGCCCTTCTCTGCATTGCTTGTTTTAGGAAATGTGCCTTGCCACCTCCTCAGCATCACCTGGAATTAAGAATTAGAGTGGGTGGAAAGGAGGAAAAATGGTCAGACTTGCTGAAACACCAAATCCCCATTTTTACCTGACAAAATGCTTATAGTATCAGAGTGAAAGTGACTCCAACACATGGGAGGGGCAGGGAGGGCACATACAACCATGGAGAATAGACCGCTTGGAGGGATGCCCATGGCAAACCCTCCCATTCCTCCTTACGAGTTGCCTCATGCTCCCTGGTGTAAGGATTCTCACAAGCAGAACAATAATGAAACACACTCCCAACCACCCAGGAAGGAAGCAGTGTAACTGTTACTATTATTACTATTCCTTTCACCATCCTGCTGCTGATTTGGGGGCGGGGAGGGTCTTCACCACATAGCTTGAAATATCTTAGCTCCCTGACCAAGGATCGAACCTGGGCTCTTGGCGGTGAAAGTGAGGAATCCCAGCCACTGGACAGCCAGGGAATTTTCAAGAGCTTCACACTTGAAGAACCATTTGAACTTTTCTTCTGGGAACTCTCTGGGGGTGGCTTGTGTGCTGCTGACGTTTGCAATCATTTCAGGATTCATTTTTATTGTATGTACTAATGTGCAATGTTGCATTTTTATTGTAGATACTAATTTTATTGTACTTAGTTATTAAGGTCAAAAATTATTGCACTTAATTTTTAAGTAAAGTAAATGTCTTTAAACTTTTCCTACAGGGAGGCTTGCTTTCTCTATCATCTATGTGGGTGATGCCCTCGTAATTACT
This sequence comes from Cervus canadensis, assembly GCF_019320065.1. NCBI lineage: Eukaryota > Metazoa > Chordata > Mammalia > Artiodactyla > Cervidae > Cervus > Cervus canadensis. Next base: position 9,612,419 of record NC_057412.1, on the reverse strand, counting down.
AAAGCAGGCCCGGCATGCTGCAGTCCACGGGGTCACAAAGTCGGACACGACTGAGCGACTGAACTGAACCAAACTGAAATTACTAAACTAGGAAACAATTCTCAGTCATCTTTTTAGCCCTGAAGATGGTAAATACCTCCACCTCCTGATTCTCTCTGAGTTCCTCTCCTACATTTCTGACTGCTCTTTCTTGGGTTCGTTTGTTCTAATTTTGTTACTAGACTTTATTTTTTAGGTTTTATTTTACTTTAAAAAATTTATTTATTTTTGGCTGTACCGGATATTCATTGCTGTGCCGGCTTTTGTGTAGTTGCCACGAGTGGAGGCTAGTTGTGGGGCACGGGCTTCTCACTGCAGCTGCTTCTCTTACTGCAGAACACTGGCTCTAGGGCGTGCTGGCTTCAGGAGTCATAGCACGTGGGCTCAGTAATTGTGACGCCCGGGGTCTAGAGCACAGAGTCAGTAGTCGTGGTGCACAGGCTTAGCTGCTCCGAGGCATGTGGGATCTTTCCAGACAGAGATCGAACCCGTGTCTCCTCCCTGGCAGGCAGGTTCATTACTACTGAGCCACCAAGTGACCTGAACGTCGCTCAGTCGTGTCCGACTCTTTGTGATCCCATGGACCGTATGCATGCATGCTAAGTCGCTTCAGTCACGTCCGACTCTTTGTGACCCCATGGACTATAGCCCACAAGGTTCCTCTGTCCATGGGATTCTCCAGGCAAGAATATTGGAGTAGGTAGCCTTTCCTTTCTCCAGGGGATCTTCCAAACCCAGGGATTGAACCCATGTCTCCTGTACTGGCAGGCAGATTCTTTACCTCTGAGCCACTAGGGAAGCCCTATTTTTCACGTTTCAGATACACAACAAAGTTAAGCAGAAGGTGCAGAAATTTTCTACATCTCCCTCTGCCCCTGGGGCATCACAGCCTCCGCCTTGATCGGTGTCTCCACCAGAATGATACATTTGCTACAATGGATGAACCTACATTGACACGTCACAATCACCCAGAGTCCACAGTTTGGGTTCATTTTTTGTGCCATATATTCTAGAGGTTTGGATTGCCTGCCATTTCAGTAAACAAAGAATATTGCCCGCATCAAGCCATCAGTCACTGCAGCCTCCCCCAGTGGTGCACCCTGAGAGGAATTCAAGGCGGAGAAAAACAGGATGCCGGCCTCAGATAGTTAAGATGCGTATCAAAGGAATAATTTCAATGAACTCTGACTCTTAATCTTCCTGTACATGGAAAAGCAGTAAAATCATTAACTTGAGATGTCTGTTTTTGTGATTAGCGGCACTTTTTCCTTTTGATGTTTGGCTACTGTTGCTGCTCTGTATCTGCATTATCCAGGAGGGCAAACCCTACCCCAAGGTGGCTATTGTTGTTGTTTAGTCGCTCAGTCTTGTCCGATAGTCGCTCAGACCTCACGGACTGCAGCACGCAGGCTTCCCTGGCCTTCACTGTCTCCCAGAGTTGGCTCAGATTCATGTCCCTTGAGTTAGTGATGCCCTCCAACCATCTCATCCTCTGTTACTCCCTTCTCCTCTTGCCTTCAATCTTTCCCAACATCAGGGTCTTATCCAATGAGTCAGCTGTTCGCATCAGGTGGACGAGTATGGGAGCTTCAGCATCAGTCCTTCCAATGAATATTTAGGGGGTTGATTTCCTTTAGGATGGACTGGTTCAATCTCCTTGCAGTCCAAGGGACTCTCAAGAGTCTTCTCCTACACCACAGCTCAAAAGCATCAGTTCTTCAGCACTCAGTCTTCTTTATGGTTCAACTCTCCCAGCCATACAAGACTACTGGAAAAACCACAGCTTTGACTATTAAGAACTTCAAATGAGGCAAGTGTGACTGCAGAACTGGATTTTAAATTTAATGGAATTCAAATTTATATAGCCATGTGAATCTAGAGGCTACCATAATGGACAGCACAGTTCTAAAATATGGATTATTTTATATCCTATCCTAGTGCTTTCAAAAAGCTCTTTATCCATAGGATAAAGAGTTGACACAGCTTATCGACTGAACAACAATAACCAGGCTCCTCCATCCATGGGCTTCTCCAGGCAAGAGCCCTGGAGTGGGTTGCCATTTCCTTAGGGTGACAAAGAGTTGGACACGAGTGAGTGACTTTCACTTGACTGGATGACAATAACTGAGTGAATCAATTATTCACATAGGAGGGGACAGCATTTCTTTTAAAAAATGATTCCTTTTTTTGTGTGTGTATCTTTAGGGAGGAGCAAAAGAGACAGTTGTGGCAAGGGTGAGAAAAGAGGGTGCCAACAACTTCTCTTGTAAAACACCGCATCTGTTTTGTTACTGCCCAGAAAAACGTGCATGAGCTGTTGTTGCGTCCTTTCTCTTTGCTTGACTGGAGTATGGCTCTCACATTTTTGCCACTTTGACTTTCCTTTCTGGGTCCTCTGCCCCTCTCCCGCCATGGGCATTAAGCTTCCATCACCGTCACCAAGGAAACAGCAGAGACGCCTCATTCCTCACAGCTCTGCATATCTCAACTCTGGCTGCCTTTGTCCCTGAGCTAACTCGATTCTTCGTGTGCACACCGCTAAATCAACTGTCTTCTATACAGAACTTCATCCGTTATTCTATGTTTAAAAAAAAAAAAAAACCCACGCGTGTAACAATTTCTTCTCTTGGGAATACTGACCTGTCAATATTGTCGAATGCATCAGACATTTCTGGTCCCTCGGAGGAAATAGAAAAATTGCCTGTTTAGCCCTTGGACCCTGAACACTACAAGTGCAGGTCAATTTTAAAACACGCAACAGAGCATGCATAATGGGTTTCCCTTTTAAAAAGCACTGTAGACCAAAAATAAACCTGACAGAGGGCAGCTGTGGAGTTTTAAAATGTGGAAAACTCCACAGGCGACAGTTACATAACTGCAAAGAAACATGATAAATATTTCACACCGTTAGATGAACTTCTAACTCTAACACGGCAAAGGCAAAGAACACACAACACACCCTCAGCCTCCAAGAAGCACAGAGCTTCCGCTGAGAAGAGGCCAAGACGATTACTAAAATCTCAGTCCTGCCCGCCAGCTCGTCTTGATTGCTTTTTTTTTTTAAACCCCCCCCCCCTCCGCCCCCGCATCGCCCACGCCTTCGCCTCCAAGGCGGAGCCGACGAACCCCAAGTACCCGGAGCACCTCCCCGCGCAGCTTCGCGGGTTGGCCAGAAATTTCCCCCAAATCCCCACCCCTAGGCTGAAACCGCACCCCCCCCAAAGAAGTTTGGTGCCAAGGAGGGTAAGCGAGGAGTCGGAGCGCGGCGGGCGGAGCACCCCCAGCCAACCTCCGCCGCGCCCCACCCCCGCGCCCGCGGCCAGCGCCTCCCGCGCCCGGGCTCCGCGCCCCGGGGACAGCTGGCAGCCCCGCGCCGGGACCCGACACAAAGCCGATCAATCCCGGCGGCGCGGGGGCGGGGGACGCCCCGCCAGGGCTTCCCTTCCGCTCCTCGCCTGCCTCCTCCGGGCCCCTCATTAGGAGCCAGCCGGCATCTCGTCCGGCTCCCTCCGCCTCCCTGCCTCCACTCCAAAACAGAACTGCCCAGACCCCCGCAGGCCCCGGGCTAGACCAGAGCCGCCTCTGGGCTGCGCGCAGAGCGGGCGCCCCTGGAAGGGGGAAACTGACATCCCATCAGGGTCCGCCCCTCCGCGCCGCCGCGCGCCGCTCTCCGCTCCCGCGCCGAGGAGTCCGGTGACCCCCACCGCCGCCCCCGGCCGGCCTCCCGCGCTCCCGCCGCCGGGACCCTCAGCTTCGGAGGAGCCGCCAGCTCCCGACCCCACGAAGATGGCGAGGAGGAGCCGCCACCGCCTCCTGCTCCTCCTGCTGCGCTACCTGGTGGTCGCCCTGGACTGTAAGTTGCTGGGGAACCTCCGCCCTCCCAACCCGGTCCTGCTGAGACCAGCTGCCCCAGTCTTCAGCCCCTAGACCTGGTCCTGGCGGAGGACTGTCCCCGGGATCTCGGACGGCAAGGTCTGCCTCGGGGCATCTGACTTCACACCCAGGGAGCCCAGAATTGGGGGTGCCCGCTGGGGCGGGGGTGGTGGTGTGGGGAGTTCGGAGGTCTTCGGTTTATTCTAAATAATATCTGATTTGAACCAGATAGAGAAAATTAAGGGTCCACACCAGCAGGCTCTCATATTCTGGAAAAGTTGGGTTAAGTTTTTATAGACACGGGGACGTGAACAGAATACACAACTCACTAACTCCTCAGGAGATGCTAAGATCCCAAGATGGCATCATCACTCGGAGGCAGGGGCCGGCCACACTCTAAGTACCAGAGCTGGGGGGCAGTGTTAGAGTTCTCTTGGCGTCTGAAGGTCCCAGTTGTGGCGGTAATATGCAGTGCACTTTGGGGGCGCGGGGTGGGGGGGAATTCCTGGCTGCCGAGCTGGAGTTACTTTTATCCACTCCACCTGCACATCTACATTCGGTTAGAGAAGTCTGGTCTGGGCGCCCCGGTCAGCTGCTGTGTCCTCAGGGGACTTCCAACGGGATGATTGTTAGAAAGTTACAGAAGCTGGATGATCGAGTGGCGGGGGACGTCCCAAAGCCAATTTCACAGGATGGTTCTAAACAGGATTGTTATGAATACTGGGCTCAGAAGATTTAAAATCCTGGCAATATCTTCTATTACTTTGTTTTCCTCCCGTTAACTTTTTAGAAAAACGGAGGAAATTGCAATCGATCTTACGCACTTAGGCAACGAAGTTTTCCGTTTTCTTTGGTTTTTCCTTTTTAGGTTTTTCTTTCTTTTTCGTCTCCTTTTATTTATTTTTTAATGGGATGGATTATTATTGTTGCTATTCAAGTTCTGGCAATAGAATACTTAAAATAACCTGCAGGATGAGTGTTTAATAGCATAATACAATGACTTTAATCTCACATCCTCATTGCCTGAGTTGCTCAGCTCAACCTGATGTGAGTTTTTGTCCCTTATTGGTGAAGAAGGTGCAAGCTGTCTCAGTGAAGGGATGTCTGACCTATATATAGAAAATCAAACCAGAAAGTGGAGGCTTCACAATAAAACCATTATGCGATTTTGAAATATCAATTGGTGTCATGTTGAGCACACAGAAAAATCACTAATGCCAAAAGGCAACAAAGAGACAGGCTGGAGGAATTGTAACAAAACCACCAGGATAATTATATATTTCACTGACAGTCTTAAATTTCAAGTCAAAGGATTGACTTTAGAGTGATCAGTAATTCAAAACAGAGAAAATGGTTTTACTCTGGTATTCCTATACAGTAATCAAAATAGAAATAGTACACCCTAAATTTGAAATTGGAGTTAAGAAATAACCCAGAGGCAAACACAGGCTTAGATGAATAAGCAAAATAAGCTCTTTTACAAGCTTTGAGTAAAGCTAACACATTGGCCTGTCTAATCCTGACTCCTATAGGGGATTAATTTGAAAGTGTGCGGGGATCCTTTTTGTACTGTTCCTGGGATGCCAAAGGCCTGGTATTGCAAGAATGTTTTCTTTTGTTTTAAAATTTTACAATAGTTCAGACTTAAAGAAAAATTGCAAAGGTGGTATGGGGAATTCCCCTAGATACCGCACCCACTTCCCCCATTATTAATATTTTACATTAGTGTTACAGAAACAGTTACCCAGTTACAGAATCAGTATTGATACGTTATTACGAACCAAAGTCCACGCTTTATTCAGATTTTGTTCAGTCTTCCCTAATGTCCCTTTCTGTTCCAGGAGCCCATTGAGGACACCACAGAACATTTAGTAGTCCTGTATTCTTAGGCTCCTCTTAGCTGTGGCAGTTTCTCAGACTTCCCTTGTGTTTTTTGTTACCTTAACATATTTGAGGAGTATTGTTGAAATATTCTGTAGAATGTCCCTCACCTGGTATTTCTCTGATACTTTTCTTATGACTAGGCTGGGTTTATGGGTTTGGGGAGGAAGATATCCGAGGTAAAGTATGATTTGCATCACATCCTATCAAGGGTACACATTATCACCTCACCGTTGGAGTTAACCTTTATCACCTGGCTGAGGTAATACATGATATAGGTTAACTTGCCCTCCCCCCACTTCCTTACTGTATTTTTTGGAAGGAAGTCACTTTGGACAACCCACACCTAAGGAAGAAGAGTTATATTCTACCTCCTTGAGAGTGGAGGAGCTCCATAAATTATCTGGAATTCTGCTTGAGAGATGTGTCTCTCCCCCTTCCTCCATTCATTCATCCATTCATTTTTACATCAGTATAGGCTTATCAATATTTATTTTGCACTTTGGATTATAGTCCAGTAGTATTTTATTTATTTATTTTTTTGCAATCTAAATTATCCAACTTTGGCCATTGGGAGTTCTTTAAAGTGGTTCCTGGATCCCTTTGACATCCCCTCATCATTGTGTATGTATGTGTTTTTGTTTGTTTTTTTAGCCTTTTCTTACTTTCTAGTACTGCAATATGCCCCAGGCTGATCCTGCATATTTTCTGCTTCAGTTCCAGAATTAGCCATTGCTCCAAGGATTCCTGGGTCCTTGATTGGAGAGTGGCATTAGAAACCGAGATCTGGCACTGTGTACATTCATTGCTTTTAGGGTGTTGTTGAAAAAAATAGGAATGTTCGTTGAGACTAAGTTTCACTCCACTGTCCTATTTGTGGTTTATTGACTCAGGTTTCACGTCCAGATTCAAAAACTATTCTTGTTGTTCAGTCGCTAAGTTTTTGTTCTTTGAGACTGTTTCACTCCACTATTCTATTTGTGATTTATCCACTCAGGTTTCATCTCCAGATTCAAAAACTATTGCTGTTGTTCAGTCGATAAGTTTTGTCCAACTCTTTTCGACCCCATGGACTGTATGTAGCCTGCCAGGCTCCACTGTCAATGGGATTTTCCAAGCAAAGATGCTGGAGCTGGTTGCCATTTCCTTCTCCAGGGGATCTTCTTGACCCAGAAATCGAACCCATGAGTCCTGAATTGGCAGGCGGTTTCTTTACCCCTGAGCCACTGGGGAAGGCCCCCAAAACTGTACTGACGGCTAAAACTGTACTGAAGGAACATTCCACACTGTTCCTAGGACTTCCTTGTATATTCTCTTTTTACGTTCTCAAAAAATGCGTGAGATAGAACATATCTTAAACTTACAGAAAGGGTCCCTAAGGTTCAGAAAAGCTAAGTTACTTGTCTAAGCTCACTTACTTAGGCTGGAAAGAGATGGAACTGATATTTGAATATCAGAGAATTTGTTCCATAGATAACTGGCCTTCACTCCTTTCATTTTTTTCAAGTATGTGACCCTTTTTTGCTGCTTTCATTCAAGAAAAGATAATGGATTCCTTATGCTGTGTTTATATATTCAACTTCTTAATATTCATCCCATATATGCCACTCTTTTTGTCTCAATCCTATTCTGTATAACATCATGCTCGTTCCCATTCTTTCCTTTTACTTCTGTCAATATTCTTTGTTTCTTTTTTGGTAGTCAGGAGGATTGCTTTTTGTTGTCCTTGCTGTTGTTTAAATTCTGATTTCAGCGTACCTGTTGATAAATGGACATTTATTTGTGCGTTTGCTTGAATTATATTTTTCTTTCCCACTAAAATGGAAGCTTCATTAGGGAAGACATTTCTTTATGTTTGCTCACCACTGTTTGTCCAGTGCTAAGCAAAGTGCTTGGTTAATGGTAAATATACATCAATTAAACAAGAAGGGATGTGCAGTGAGTGGAAGAAATATATGGGTAGAATTAATGCTGCTGCTGCTGCTGCTAAGTCACTTCAGTCGTGTCCGACTCTGTGCGACCCCATAGATGGCAGCCCACCAGGTTTCCCCGTCCCTGGGATTCTCCAGGCAAGAATACTGGAGTGGGTTGCCATTTCCTTCTCCAGTGCATGAAAGTGAAAAGTGAAAGTAAAGTCGTTCTGACTCTTTGCAACCCCATGGACTGAAGCCTACCAGGCCCCTCCCTCCATGGGATTTTCCAGGCAAGAGTACTGGAGAGGGGTGCCATTGCCTTCTCCTAGAATTAATGATTACATTATAAACCGTTAAGTCCTAACTGATTCCAAGGAGGTGAGATGTCAGAGTTCTCTGAGGTGATGTTTAAGGCAAGGAGTTGGATGTGAAAGAGAGCAGTGTGCTGTTCTTGATTCTATGCAGCTAGTAGCAGCTGGTCCTCAGATCTAGACTGGAACCCAAGCCAGGCAACTTGGTCTGAATCTCTAATCTCTTACCAACTGATAAGGACAGTGGAGGGAGAGAGAGGTTTGGATCTTCTGCAGAATTATAAGGTTTTGTTTTTATGATGGAAGTGACCCAAAACAGCACACCAGGAAACCGGTTGCAGGAAAATTCTGCCCTCTGTCAACATTGTTAAGAACAAAACATCATAATCAGTTTGCCAAGGAGAACTTGTTCCATCTTAGCATAGTCAAGGTGAACACAAATGTCATATTGGGCTTGCTGGTAGACCTGATAACCATTTCAGTACTGTAACAGACATGACATTAGAAAGGAAGAAATCAAAAGCAAAAATGTCAGCATGAAGAGACCATTGAGTTCCCTATGGCTGAGGACACTCATCTACCCCTCCCCAGGGCTTCCCTCATAGCTCAGTTGGTAAAGAATCAGCCTGCAATACAGGAGACCTGGGTTCGATCCCTGGGTCAGGAAGAGCCCCTGGAGAAGGTGAAGGCTACCCACTCCAGTATTCTAGCCTAGAGAGGTCCACGGGGTCGCAAAGAGTCAGACATGACTGAGTGACCTTCACTTTCACTTCCAGGAGCAGCTCAAGGAGAGGAGCCCATGTGAATGTACATACATTTGCTCTGCCTGTGGTTTCTACCACAACAGCTTCCTCCAGTGGGTCTCTTTGGTGGAGATGTATTAGACCACAGAGGCAACAGCTGCTGTGTTTGTTAAAGTCACACCAGGAGAAATCTATAAAAGCCATTGTTTAAAATAACATTTCTTTACATCTCATAGCAATGCAGTGACAGCTCTGCTGAGCCAATACTCCAGGCTACCTGTATTGCCAGACTGATGTTTTGAAGAAGATTAAGGGTGAGGGTGGAAAAGAGGAATCAGAATTTGGGTCAAGTGCTTTCTCTGGCAAAAAGAGAAAACTTAAAACTGGGCACTATTCTCTTGGAAGTTGTTACTGAGGTCAGAACTCAGAAAATCAGCCCAACTATATTAGTTTCTTACTGCCACAGTAATAAATTATCATACATTTAATACAACGTAAACTTTTTATCTTAAGTTCTAGAGGTCAGAAGTATGAAATCAGTCTCCCTGGGCTAACGTCAAGGTATGGGAAAGGCAGTGTTCCTCCCAGAGTTTCTAGAGAGAACCTGTTTCTGTGTCTTTTCTAGCTTCTAGAGGCAAGCCATGGCCCCATTCCTCCAGATGCAAAGCCAACGGTGCCAGGCTGCCACATCTCTGGTTCTCTGCCTGCTGCCTCCCCCTTCCATTTATGTGTGTGCCTGCTCAGTTGCTCAGTTTGTGGCAACCTGGACTGTAGCCCACCAGGCTCCTCTGACCATGGACTTTTCCAGGCAAGAATGTTGAAACAGGTTGCCATTTCCTACTCCAGAGGATCTTCCCAACCCAGGGATCGAACGCGAGTCTCTTGCATCTCCTGTATTGGCAGGCAGTTTCATTATCACTGTGCCACCTGGGAAGCCCCTTCCACTTAAAAGGACCCTTAAAATTACATCAGGCCCACCTGGGAAATCCAGAATAATCTACTCATCTCAAGGTCAGCTAGTTAGTGACTTTAATTCCATCTACAGCCTTATTTCCTATTTACTATGTAAAGTAACATATTTATAGGTTCCTGGATTTAGGCTGTGGACGCCTTTTGGGTGGCCATTATTCTCTCTACCACACCAACCAAAATCAGGATGTGTGAAATCAGTACTGTGGCCAAGAACATTCTAGAACCTATGGAGCAACCATAACTTTTCCTTTTCAATTATATTGCTGCTTATATATTTGCATTTTGGGGGTTGTATTTCAGATGGCGTAGTGTACTGGTAAAGAGCATGTACTCTTTGTGACTCTTTGCAACCCCATGGACTGTACAGTTCATGGAATTTTCCAGAGCAGATTACTGGAGTGGGTAGCCTTTCCCTTCTCCAGGGGATCTTCCCAACCCAGGGATCAAACTCAGGCATTCCACATTGCAGGCAGATTCTTTACCAGCTGAGCCACAAGGGAACCCCAAGAATACTGGAGTGGGTAGCCTATCCCTTCTCCAGGGGATCTTCCCAACCCAGGAATCGAACTGGGGTCTCCTGCATTGCAGGCAGATTCTATACCAGCTGAGCTATCAGGAAAGCTCCTTTAAATTATATTGCTGCTTCTGTGTTTGCATTTGGGGTTGTATTTCAGACGGCATAGTGTACCGGTAAAGAGCATGTACTCTAATGCTGAGTACTATTCCTTTACTAGCTCTTCGACCTTGTACAAGTTATTTGACTTTTGTGCATCAGCTGACCCATCTGTAATAGTGATAATTCCAATAACAGTACCTCATAGAGGATACTGTTATCATAGAGATAACCTCATAGAGGATGAGGGAGAAAGAGGCGTGTCCACACGTGTAACGCACTTAAACAGATACTGTTATTATTGTTAAATTCGGGGGGCCATGAAGTTAAGCATTCATATTAGCCCTCATAATGGATTTCTGACGTTTTTGAGAGTCATAGACAAAAACTACGCAGTTTCATAAGCATTGTACTAGTTTAAACAGCTTTGAATGAACCAGTCAGTTTCATTTACTTTCATTATCTTAAGACTTTATTTTAAGGACTTCCCTGACGGTTCAGTGGTTAAGACTGTGCTGCCATTGCAGGGGCAGAGCTTTGACCCTTGGCCAGGGAATTAAGAAGCTCCAAGCTGTACATCATGGCTAAAATATAGAATAAACTAAAATAGCTAGATAAAAACTTTAAAATGTAAAAAAAAAAGAAATTACAATATCTTTTAAAGTTTTATTACAACACACACACACGTTCATCTCTGTATCAATGAAGGGTCATTCTGTAACTGGGTAAAGAAGATGGAAGAGACCAACAGAGCCGGCGGCATGCACAGGTGTCCTTGGGGGAGAGAGGAATAAAGAGGGTGAAAGAATACAAGAGGTTCCGCAGGGCCAGAGTGTGGACAGCAGCAAGGGTGAGAGGCAGCAGGTGGAGGTGGACGGACATATTTAGGATTTTGAATTTTATAGCAAGGAGAAGCCAGCGAAGGCTTTTGAACACTGAATGTCAGTCAGGTTTGCATTTCAGGAGGAGGACACAGTGGGTGGAGGATGAAGAATGGGCAGAATAGGGTAGCTGGGGAGTTGAAGTGGGGAGACCAGTTGGATGCAGTCGGAGTGGTCCAGACTTGCTAAATATGTCTTTTTTTTAAAGTATAATATTTATATATTTGGTTGTGCTGAGTCTTTGTTGCTGCTTGGACTTTTCTCTAGTTGCAGTGCGTAAAACTTCTCGTTGCCATGGCAATAAGAGTTTTCTTGTCGCAGAGCACCGGCTCTAGAATGAGTGGGCTTCCCCAGGCTCTAGAGCCCAGGGTCAGTACTTGCGGCGCAGGGGCTTAGTTGCCCTGCAGCATACAGCACCATCTCTGATGAGGGATCGAACCCACGTCTCCTGCCTTGGCAGGTGAATTCTTCATCACTGAGCCACCAGGGAAGGCCCTAAGTATGTCTTTTACATCGCTTACTGAAATATATACAGACACAATCATATATCATTAACTATATACAGGTACCCACAGAAAATGGTTTGATTATTTGAAATGTAGTTTATTCAGTTGAATCAGGGACTTCAGGAAAACTGCTCTTTGGTTTTTAAAGGATTTAAAAAAAATCATGTATACTGCAGGTGTTTGCAACTTCTTGTTCAGTTCCTAACTTATAAAACAGTAGCTCCTTGGGTTACTAGTAATATGTCTCTTCTGTCAATGTTGTTCTCTTCTCCACTGCCTGAGTTTGTCTCCCACTAGTATTTTTTAGAGTGTTTTTAGAGTTTCCCCAAGTTACCACCCTTAGAAAGGTGATTTGATTAGATGGGATGGGAAGAAGAGCGGCCTTCTGTGTTACTGAGTGTGAGTGTGTGCATGAGAGACAGAGAGAGAGAGAGAGGATGTGTGTGTTCAAATGAATGACTGCCGACCGAACCACAAAACCCCACTCAGAATCTTCAAACCGGTAAGTAGATGGGAAATGTTCTGCAGTTTGAATTTTCCTATGTTTTATGAGCAGAGAAGCAGAACACTGTCCTGAACCTGTGAAGTAGGTCAAGAGCTACTCCCTCAAATGGGACCCTCCTCCATTGCTGGTGGGAATGTAATTTGGTGGAGTCACTGTGGAGAACAGTACAGAGGTTCCTTTAAAAAAATAGAATTACCAGCAATCCCACTCTTGGGCATAGATCAGGAAAAGACAAAAACTCTAATTTGAAAAGAAACATGCGCCCCATTTGTTCACTGCAGCACTGTTTTCAAGAGCCAAGACATGGAAGCAACCAAAACGTCCATTGACAGACGAATGGACAAAGATGAGATGGTACATACATACAATGAAATATTACTGAGCTGTGAAAAAAATGAAATAATGACATTTGCAGCAACATGAATGGACCTAGGGATTATTATACTAAGTGAAGTCAGACAGAGAAAGATGAATATCATATAATATCAATTGTATGTGGAATCCTAAATGAACTTATTTACAAAACAGAAATAGACTCACAGACACAGAAAACAAACTTACGGTTACGAAAAGGGAAGGATGGGGAGGGATAAATTAGGAGTTTGGAATTAATAGATGCACACTACTATATATAAAATAAACAAGGACCCACCATATAACACAGGGAATATATTCAGTATCTTGTAATAACCTATAATGGAAAAGAATCTGAAAAAGAATAGATATAGATATGTTCACTTTGTTGTATACCTGAAACTAACGCAACATTATAAGTCAACCATATGTCAATTAAAAAATCATGATTTAAAGAACATATTTTTAGGAAACAGTGTTGAACAGCTCCTGCAGAACTCTATAATGTTCTAAGGGATAGAATTTGAAGAGTCCTGATTTAAAGCATACTTCAACTCCTGGAAATTCCCTGAAACTGTTAAATAGAGGTAAACACTTCACTTTAAGTAAACAGGGGTCATTTATGCCTGTCCGGCTGCTTACTCTTAATCTTCAGAGGTTCTCCTTCTGCTTTTGTTAACATTGTTAATAGCCCAGTGGGAAAGAAACTCTTGGAGAAAAATGCCAAATATTTCCTTCAAGAAACTGGAAGTGGTGAAACATGCAAGAGTAGACTATATGTGAGTAAATAAAGTGCTCTTGAATGATTAAATGACTAAAAAAATAGCTACTCTCTTAGCTGTCCACTGTCTGGACTCAAAAAGTCCTGAGTAAGAATCCCTGTGAGTATAATAGACATGAGTTTTAGTCCTTAACTGAACGGTCCTCTTTCTCTGTCTCTCAGATGTCTTTGGCATCAGGATTTTGTTTCGTTGGAAAATCTGTTTTGTTTTAGTTTTTAAAATATCTTACAGGGATGGTGTGGGACAAATCTGCCTTTATATTTATACAGAGTGAAGAAGCCTAGCTGGTCTCTCTCCTTTATGCAAAGTGTTTCCAGTTTGCTGGCTCACATCTTGTCAAAATAGTCTTTGGCTGTCTTCAGTTTTAGCTTTCTTCACACTGTAAAAACTTGCTCTATGCTTTGTGATATACATAACCAAAGCCGAAAGTAGATCACTGTTAAAGGCACCTACTTACATGTTTGACAAAATTTATGTATGTGGTGAATTCAGATATCACAGAAAAGTTGTCACATGCCAAATAAGTGTGTTTTCCAGTCCTTCTGACTTCTTTTCCATTTCCACTTTCTTTATTTGATATTTTAATTGAGGTATAGTCAGTGTACAATATTATATAAGTTTCAGGTGTACAACAGTCACAATTTTTTTTAACAGTCACAATTTTTAAAAGTTATACTGCATTTATAGTTATTGCACCATATTGGCTGTATTCCCTTTGCTATGCAATATATCCTTGTGGCTTGTTTATTTTACACTCAGGAGTTTGTACCTCTTAATCTCCTACTCCATCTTGTCCCTTTCTGTCACTCCCTCCTCTAGTAACCACCTCTGTCCTCTGGTGTTTGTTCTCTATACCTGTGAGTCTGTTTCTTTTTTGTTATACTCACAAGTTTGCTCTATTTTTTTTTGGATAGCATATATGTGATATCATACAGTAATTGTCTTTCTCTGTTTATTTCACTAATCATAATACCCTCCAAGTCCACTCCTGTAGTTGCAAATGATGCAATTTCATTTTCTTTTTATGGCTGAGTAATATTCCGTCATGTGTATACACATTCCACATCTTTATCCATCCATCTGTTAATAGACACTTGGGTTGCTTCTGTATCTTGGCTGTTGTAAATGGTGCTGCTGTGAACATTGGTGTTCATGTATCTTTTTGAATTAATGTCTTTGTTTCTTCAGATACATACCTTGAAGTGAAATTGTTGGGTTACAGGATAGCTCTGTATTTAGTTTTTTAAGGAACCTCCATGCTGTTTTTCACAGTGACTGTACCAATTTCTATTCTTAACAAACGTTTACAAGAGTTCTGTTTTCTCTATTTCCTCATCAACTATGTAGCCCACTCTTAAGTTTGTTGCATGTGATTCCAAAAAAAACTATGAGGGGAAATGAAGTTCCAGGATATATGAGCATACTTGTAGCATTTCTTTAAAAATAAAAATAAAATTTTACTATGCTTAATGTTCTGCACGTCCCAACAAATCATGTCATATTATGTGTAGTATTCTGTGCTTTCCTACAAAATTCCGTTTTTACTAGTAACTAAAGCCACAAGCCAGGCTTCCAAGGTGGCACTAGTGGTAAAGAAGTTGCCTGCTGCAGTGCAGGAGACCTGGGTTCAATCCCTGGGTCAAGACGATCCCCTGGAGGAGGGCGCGGCAACCCACTCCACTATTCTTGTCTGGAGAGTTCCATGGATAGAGGAGCCTGGCGGGCTACAGTCCATGGGGGTCACAAAGAGTTGGATGCGACTGAAGTGACATAACATGCAAAACCACAGCCCAAAGCTAGGTCGCCAAGTGGGAATCATGATAACATATGGAAGAGACCTTTTAAAGACCCAATAGCTCAGTGGGTAAAGAATCCACCTGCAGTGCAGGAGACCCCGGTTCGATTCCTGGGTCGGGAAGATCCGCTGGAGAAGGGAAAGGCTACCCACTCCAGTATTCTGGCCTGGAGAATTCCATGGACTATACAGTCTGTGGGGTCGCAAAGAGTCGGGCATGACTGAGTGACTTTCACTCACTTGCTGGCCAGAGAAGAGAGGGCCGGTTGGTGAGCGTGTGGGAGGAATTGGAAGATTGTTATTGACACATGTACACTGTCGGTACTGTACTATAAAATAGTTCATTAGTAGAATTAACGAGAATCTACTGTGTACCGCAGGGAACCCTCCTCAGTGGTCTCTGGTGACCTGAATACGTAGGAAGTCCGAACAGGAGGGGGTACGTGTATATGTGTGGCTGATTCATTTTGTTGTATAGCAGAAACTAACATAGCAGCATTGTAAAGCAACTATACTCCAATATAAATTAATTTTTAAAAAAGAAACGAATACTTTTTGTAACCAAAAAAAGAAAACCTTCTGCCAAGATGCAGTAGGGACGATCTTCTAGTTAAAACCACTAAATGAAGTAGTGAAACCAAGTGATATAACACAACAGAGGGAAATAAACTCCCAAATCAGTGATCAAAACTAGCAAGAGAGGAATTCCAAGGAGACCCAATGAAAAAAATCCAAAGAAGAAGAGAGTGAGGGCTGACACCCAGACAGGGCGGAGACACCAGCTCCAGCTAAGATTTACAGACAAGTGCGAGCTGCTGCTATTTTTAAAAGAGACCAAAGAAGTAATGACCACAAATAAAATTGGAACACGCTGAACTACTGGAAAAGTGCTAAATTTGAACAGAGAGAATTGTGTTTATGTTTTAAAAAAAATGCTCTAGAGGCACTTCAAAATAGGAATGGATTTTAATCAGAAGTAGAATGGACACCATGAAATAAATGGCGACTCAACTGTAAATAAACACTTGGATCTGTTTAATCCAATAATGTAATTACTGGTCACTGGTAAAGACCCAGATGCTAGGAAAGACTGAAGGCGGGAGGAGAAGGGGACGACAGAGGATGAGATGGTTGGATGGCATCACCGACTCAATGGATATGGGTTTGGGTGGACTCCGGGAATTGGTGATGGACAGGGAGGCCTGGCGTGCTGCAGTCCATGGGGTTGCAAAGAGTCGGACAGGACTGAGCGACTGGACTGAACTGAATTATTCTGTTATTTAATCCAATAATGTAAGCACAGTGAGCTATTCCATAAAAATATGATAAAAGTTATATGTAACTGATTGGAGTTGTGGCATCTTTGTCCTTCAACCCCATATGATGCTTTTGGTGCCAGAAGTCAGGTTCTTTTGTGTTTGTGCCCCAGCTGTGCCTGCGTGTGTGAGGGAGTGAGCCACTGTGCCATTCTACCTAGATACAAGGTTTCTCCTTCCCAAGGCCCGTCTTTGCTACCATTGCTGTCCTTGTCCAAATGCTCTCCATGTTGCCAAATGCAATTGCCCTCTAAAGGTCTAACTCCAAAATCCCTGACTTCTTTTAAGTCTTTCCAACCCATCCATTCTTCAGAGCCAGAGTCTCCTGCTTATTATAATCCTGGTGCTATAATCCAGAACTTGTTGGGCTGTCCTCTTACCATTTTACACCGGCATCTCTGGACTGTGAGTTTGCTGAGGGCAGAGACAACACATCTTTGTGTCCCTGGAACCCAGCATAGCGACTGACACATAGTAATAACTGGTTAAAGGAAAGTAAGTAACCTGGAGTTTGTGTATTTGCCTCTTAGCTTCATACATTTACAAAATTGTTTAGTAATGAAAATCCCAGGAGACATGTAAAATTCATAGTCCTTAATGAATGCATTTAGAAAAGGCAGAGGAACCAGAGATGAGATGGTTGGATGGCATCACCGACTCAGTGGACATGATCTTGGGCAAACTCCAGGAGATGGTGAAGGACAGGGAAGCCTGGTGTGCTGCAGTCCATGGGGTCGCAAAGAGTCGGACAGGACTTGGCGACTGAACAACGGCATCAATAATGAATGCATAATTTTATTGCTCCTCAAATGCCCTCCTTCCTTATTAACTGTGACCTCCCTAGAGTTACTGGGAAGTATAGGGACAGATCTGCCATAAACAGATGCTGATTACCTGATGCCTCCTTGTATCATAAAAACACACACTTCTCTTGAATTGATAAGCATTGATTGTAAACTCATGAATCAGACTTTATCTTAGTTTTATCTTTATCTTAGATAAAGCACAACATAGGATGTTAGAGAGTTTTAAAAGAATTCTCTGGAGCAAGGGATTCCAGACTTTCCCCTCATGGTCTTATCCCTTTGCCACTCAGTTGATATCATAGCAATTCGTGTCCCCAAAGAGACAAACACTTAATGGTATTTTATTTGTTAATGTTTTTATTTATTTATTTGTGCCAAATAAACAGTTGGGGCATGTAGGGTCTTCTCGTTGCAGCACAAGATCTCTTATTGTGGCCTGTGGGATCTAGTTCCTCAACCAGGGATCGAACCTGGGCCCCCTGCATTGAGAGCTCAGAGTTTTAGCCACTGGACCACTAGGGAGGTCCCAAACAGTTTCTGAAGGGAGATGAGAAGACAGGGCCTGATAAAGTGATCTTTATCTCTAAACCAAAGGTGGTTTCCCTAGGCATTCTTGTTTAGTAACCATAACATCTTCTTGTGGGGTCTGCTCAGTAGCACTGAAAAAACTTCCTCAGAATCCAGGTGACTCATCATCTTAGTCCAAGGGTATTATCACATAATTCAGCATCAGGCAAATGCCAGGATTAGATACATCCTAAGAATCTCAGCTCTGTTGAACTACTCCCCCGCCCTCCACCGAAAGCTGTCTGAGGATGCTGGACTGTTCAAAAATCACTGTCTGGATTACTGATCCTCAATCTTTTTTTTTGATTCTGTATTCTACTTTTTTTTCTAAGAGAATATGTCCCAACATTAAGTTTTTGTCTGTAAATTATATATCTGTGTTTTTGTATGAATATTTTACATTAATTATAAAATGTACATAAAATAAATATCAGATGAGATGATGAAAAATAAATACTCATACCTTTGGGTGGAAATGAGGTGGTGGTAGCCTTATATTACAGAATTTGATGATGCCTCTGTAATTAAAACACTGTGGAACCGGTACATGAAGAGGCTGACAGACGTATGGAACAGAATATGGAGTCCAGAAAGTGGCCTAAGTTCATTTATAGATTTAGAAAAGTTAGGGATAAAGATGGGCTTCCCAGGTGGCACAGTGGTAAAGAATCTGCCTGCCAATGCAGGAGACACAAGAGACGCCAGTTCAATCTCTGAGTCGGGTATATCCCCTGGAAGAGGAAATGGCAACCCACTCCAGTGTTCTTGCGGGGAAAAATCCCATGGACAGGGAAGCATGGCAGACCGCAATCCATGGGGTCACAGAAGACTCGGCCACAACAGAGGTGCAGGAACAGTAGCAGGGATAAAAAGAGATCTATCTGTCTATACCGACCTTTCTATATGTCTGCATCCATCCATCCGTTTATCTACAGATAAAATGGTAGCATCTCAAACTATTGAGAATTCTTAATAAATATTGTTGTAACAGTTGTGCAGTGATTTAAGGGAAACTGGATCTGATCCTGATAGTGTACATGGGGATAAAGTCCAAATGATTCAGAGATTTAAATGTACGTAGATAAATACAAAAGACCGTTTCCCCCCAACAAAACAAAACGAAACATGGTACATTCTTCTATGGACTGGACTATATATCCAAAGATTGTTTGCATGAAAAAATAAAACACTATACACAAATCAAAAGATAAATGTTTAATTGGCAAAAGATGTTTGCAGTTTAAGCCTCTGCTGCTGCTGCTTCTGCTGCTAAGTCGCTTCAGTCGTGTCCGACTCTGCGACCCCATGGACTGCAGCCTACCAGGCTCCTCCATCCATGGGATTTTCCAGGCAAGAGTACTGGAGTGGGTTGCCATCGCCTTCTCCCATTTAAGCCTCAACCAAAGAGTGTTGTCACTGATATAACAAAGAGCCCTTAAAAATGGAAATAAAAATAAAAAGATCAGAATAGAAAAATGGCTATGGGCGCACACACATGTACACACACATGCGCTAGCGTGCACCCGCAAGCCCCAGAGAGTTCCCAGAAGAACAATTCAAATGGTTCTTCAAACATGAAGATTTTGGGAATTCCCTGGTGGCCCAGTGGGTAGAACTCTGAGCTTTCAATGCCAAGGGCCTGGGTTTAATCCTTGGTTGGGGAACTAAGATTCCACAAGCTTCTCAGCGAAACAAACAAAAAACTGCTAAATGTGAAGCTCTGTTCAACATAACTTAAAATGTAAATAAACTGCCAAAAAGACAGCATCTCCTGCCGCAGATTAGCAAGAACTAAAACACGTAACTCATCTGCATACTCTGTTATTGAGGCTGAGTGGAAACAGGCATTTCACACAGTCCCGATGGGCTGTGCAATGATGTGTCTGCTCTGAAGTGGAGTTCAGCAACATACAGAAGAATTACATATCTACCCTTTGACTCATCAACCCCGCTTTGGACAGCCAGTTCGAGAGCTGTACGAAACAGGACATGATTCATGCATAGTGTTATTTATTTCAAAATTATTTATTATTAAAAATTGGAAATCAGATACCCATCCAAAGGGGGTGGCCAAATAAATAACAGAAATTATTTATTATAAAGAAGATTGAAAATAATCAAGTGCCCATTAGTAGGATGTTAGCTGAATAAATAACAAAATGGTTTGCAGTGCAGTCACAAATAGGAATGAGGGTGATCTTCTTATATGGACATAGTAAGTGAAAAAAGCAAGGTGCAGAACTGTATGGTTGCACAGGCTACCTTTTTCGTAAGAAAGAAATACTGGGAAGTTAAATGAAAACTTTTCAAAGTGGGTGGAAGGGACAGGAATAGGATGGATTTCCCTTAATAAATTATTACACAGATTTGGTTTTGAAAACTTTTAAGATTATATTTAAAAGACAAAATTCATTAAAGCATCCATTTCTGAACATTGAAAACAGATGGAAAGACATGAACCTACTGTATGTCAAATCAGAGAGGTAACCACACAGAGGAAAGAATTACTTGAGTTTGAGCTTAGCACATATTACCCTGAAGAGTAGGATGTACTTTAAGGATGAATAAAACTGCAAATACTTTTGTAACCTAAAGTAATTTAAGATAGCGGTGTTGCTCTTTTGAAACTACTTTGTATTACAAACCAATTCAAATCAGTGGTTTATTAATACAGAGAGATCAAGATTTTCAGTGTGGGAAAATATGCTATCAGGTATATAATATTTTTAACACTTAAGAAAGGCCCTATAGTGTTATGTTTAGACTGAAAATAGCACTCTGAACTCATCATGCTCTTTTCAGGAGCAAGAATTTGAAAAAGAATATAGCTATGTATGTGTATAACTGAATCACATTGCTGTCCACATTAAACTAACAACATTATAAATCAACTATACTTCAATTTTAAAAAAATAAAAATACAAAAATAGAGCAACACATTTCTTGTGTCTGTCCACTAAAAAGGCCTAGATGAAATCACAGCCATTATCAGTCAGCTTTTATGAAGTAATAAGTAATCTCCAAATCTCAGTAGCTTGCAACCGTATGCATCATGTTTGCTGGCATTCAATTTTGGTGGCTCCAAGCCAGCTGCTGAGTCTCTGCTCTGTACGCGTCCTCATCCCAGGCCTCAGGCTGAAGGAGCTGGCCCCATTTGGGAGACAGTGCTTGTGGCCAAGGGCAAAGCAGGAGGCGGTGGTTCAGTTGCTCAGTCGTGTCTGACTCTCTGTGACCCCGCAAACTGCAGCACGCCAGGCTTCCCTATCCTTTACGTCTCCCAGAATTTGCTCAAACTCATGTCCATTGAGTCGGTGATGTCATCCAACCATCTCATCCTCTGTCATCCCCTTCTCCTCCCGCCTTCAATATTTCCCAGCATCAGGGTCTTTTCTAATGAATTGGCTGTCCACATCAGGAGGCCAGAGTACTGGAGCTTCAGCTTCAGTCCTTCTAATGAATATTCAGGTCTGATTTCCTTTAGGATTGACTGGTTTGATCACCTAGCTGTCCAAGGGACTCTTAAGAGTCTTCTCCAACACCACAGTTCAAAAGCATCAATTCTTCGGCGCTCAGCCTTCTTCATGGTCCAACTCTCACATCTATACATGACTACTGGAAAAACCATAGCTTTGACTATATGGAAATTGTTGCCAAAGTAACATCTCTGCAAAGGCAGGAGGCAGAGCTAAATCATGTAGAATCTCTGAAAGCTTCTACTTAACATGGTGGATGTGCATTAGTCAAAGCACATCACGTGACCAGACTGTGGACTGGGGTAGGGGAGTATATTCTGCCTGCCAGAATGCCCTGGAAATCATGTGATAATAAGTGGGAAGGGAATGAGTAGTTGGGAAGAATAATATAATCTATCCTACAACTCCATAAAAATGATCACAGAAAGACTGTGATTGCTAAATGCCATTACACACTGGCAGTGACTAGAGATTTTTGGAGGAACATCTGACTCTGTGTTTAGAGTTGAGCATATATAAGATGGGACATTTTGTTGCACCAAAAACCGAGTTAGAACTCTCAAAGCTACTGAAGATGTGTCTACAAAACACAGGAATCAACATAAAAAGGCTCCCTTTGGCCAAATTAGAGGCAATTTGAAAATCAATTAAAAAAAATATTGAATGCAGTTGACTTAAAGATGTTGGACGTATTTTTAAAATACCACTCTGATCACCATTTTAACTCAATTGCTTCTTACTCTGATAGTTGGCAGTCAATAGTAGGGTGCTATCCTGATTTCCTTTATGTTTACATATCTAACCACATAGCCTAAACAAGGAAATGTTCTTCTTTATAGAATTCAAGCTAATAAATGTGCAAAGATGAGAAAAAAAAATAGAATCTTATTATCATTATCTTGGGGCTTCCCTCATAGCTCAGTTGGTAAAGAATCCGCCTGCAATGCAGGAGACCCCGGTTTGATTCCTGGGTCGGGAAGATCCCTGGAGAAGGGAAAGGCTACCCACTCCAGTATTCTGTCCTGGAGATTTCCACGGACTGTATAGTCCATGAGGTCGCAAAGAGTCAGACATGACTGAGCAGCTTTAAAAAAAAAGAATCATTATCTTAGAACTTGTAATTGGCTTAGGATATGATTATTAATGGGTAAAAACATTAGAAAAATGGTTGATGGGAAAGATTACAATAGAAGGAACAGTCTGTTCATCACCTGAAATCACTAATTAATCTTACCCACACTAAAAGTGAGACAACCAACTTTCAGTGATACAATAGGAAGGATATAGTGCTGGGAGGCAATGTAGTATTCTTGCGGGCATTTGTGCTAAGTTACTTCACTCATGTCCGACTCTGCAACCCCAGGGACTGTAGCCCACCAGGCTCCTCTGTCTGTGGGATTCTCCAGGCAACAATACTGGAGAGAGTTGCCATGCACTCCTCCAGGGGATCTTGCTGACCTAGGTATCCAGCCCAGGTCTCCCGCGGCTGCTGCATTGCATAGAGATTCTTTACTGCTGAGCCACGAGGGAAGCCCGTAATATTCTTGAGCGAGTGAGTGAGTGAGTGAAGTCGCTCAGTTGTGTCCGACTCTTTGCGACCCCATGGACTGTAGCCTACCAGGCTCCTCCCTCCATGGGATTCTCCAGGCAAGAGTACTTGAGTAAGTTGCCATTTCCTTCTCCAGGGGATCTTCCCAACTCACCATCCCTCAAAAACAAAACAAACAAAAAAGTGACTTTCCCTTGAATCAGCCCTCTAGGCAAGCTGACTTCTTGAAGGTGAGTAGATGTATAGTATAAATGACCCCAGGAGGGGTCAAACTCAGAAACTGGGTTTTTCTATAGAATAACTGACTAGGTTTCTGCAACAAGTCAATGACATAAAAGGGAAAACAAATTAAAAAGGAAGAGTAGGTTAGGTCTTTAAAACAAACAAGATTAAAACAACATAAAAACAAAATAAGACAAAAAGCCTATAAAGCCAATGTAATGCTGAAACATGGTTTGGATTCTGATTCAAGGTTGACATCAAGGAAACTGGACTAGGATTGAATATCATGGGGTCACAAAGTGCAGGTTGTGACTGAGTGACTGAACAACAATAAAAGGAATTATTTTAAATTTTGTTAGCTGTTCTAATGATGTTGTAGACATATGTCTTCAATTTGAGTTAATACTTAAATAATAAAGAAAAAAATTTAATGTGTATGGTTTGCTTGAAAATTTCTCACCAACAAAAAAGCAATAGATGTCAATGTGGCAAAGTCTTTATAACAGTTTCTTAAAACCAAAAAATGAAATATGGGGCTTATTGTTCTATTCTCTCCACTTTTGTGTCTATTTGGAAATTTTTGACAATAAAAAACTACTTAAACCCATAAAAATAAAACAAAACAAAAAAAGAATGTGAAAAATACATGGAAATTCCAATGTATTCTTTTACCCATCTGGGCTTTCTTGTGCAATCTTCCCTAAAGCCTCCAGCTTTAAAGAGAAAATAAATAGACCAAAGTGAGTATACTTAGATATCTGAAACATCTGTTCTCTTACACTGTGCATTTTGGCCAGGGTAATCAGTATAAGAAACCAACATTCTCTTTAAATAGCCCCCTTTTAAATCTAATTTATCTTTTTTACACTACTAGTGTGAAATGCTTACAAAGAAACAAGTAAATACTGTGTCACTGACTGGAACTCTTGGTTACACAACAAAGTCTGTGAGTAAATCCATTGCATAACAGCCATGTTTTTCTTCATGTTGTAGCCCAGACCTTCCAGTTCATTTCTTTTGAAAGGGACTTTAATATTTTATTCCCTAAAATGTAAAAGTACCCATTAGGTGAGTGCATGTCACATCCATAGACCGATGGCAAAAAAAGGTGAATTTAAAAAAGAGAGTTGATTAAATTCCTAAATATTTAGATTTTTTTCTCTTGCATGTATTTCATGGAGGCTGATTCAGTTAGGCCTTTCTCATCCAGGGTCTGGCTCTTATAAGCAATAGCAGAGAATATTTGCAGGCTTCTTATAGAGTCAAGTGGGTCTTAGAAAGCATCACTACGAACAAAGCTAGTGGAGGCGATGGAATTCCAGTTGAGCTATTTCAAGTCCTAAAAGATGATGCTGTGAAAGTGCTGCATGCAATATGCCAGCAAATTTGGAAGACTCAGCAGTGGCCACAGGACTAGAAAAGGTCAGTTTTCATTCCAATCCCAAAGAAAGGCAATCCCAAAGAATGCTCAGACTACCACACAATTGCACTCATCTCACACGCTAGTAAAGTAATGCTCAAAATTCTCCAAGTCAGGCTTCAGCAATACGTGAACCGAGAACTTCCAGATGTTCAAGCCGGTTTTAGAAAAGGCAGAGGAACCAGAGATCAAATTGCCAACATCTGTTAGATCATCAAAAAAGCAAGAGAGTTCCAGAAAAACATCTATTTCTGCTTTATTGACTAAGACAAAGCCTTTGACTGTGTGGATCACAATAAACTGTGGAAAATTCTGAAAGAGATGGGAATACCAGACCACCTGACCTGCCTCTTGAGAAACCTGTGTGCAGGTCAGGAAGCAACAGTTAGAACTGGACATGGAACAACAGACTGGTTCCAAATAGGAAAAGGATTACATCAAGGCTGTATATTGTCACCCTGCTTATTTAACTTATATGCAGAGTACATCATTGAAAACGCTGGGCTGGAAGAAGCACAAGCTGGAATCAAGATTGCAGGGAGAAATATCAATAACCTCAGATGTGCAGATGACACCACCTTTATGGCAGAAAGTGAAGAGGAACTAAAAAGCCTCTTGATGAAAGTGAGGGAGGAGAGTGAAAAAGCTGGCTTAAAGCTCAACATTCACAAAACTAAGATCATGGCATCTGGTCCCATCACTTCATGGGAAATAGACGGGGAAAGAGTGGAAACAGTGTCAGACTTTATTTTTGGGGGCTCCAAAATCACTGCAGATGGTGATTGCAGCCATGAAATTGAAAGACACTTTCTCCTTGGACGGAAAGTTATGACCAACCTAGATAGCATACTAAAAAGCAGAGACATTACTTTGTCAACAAAGGTCTGTCTAGTCAAGGCTATGGTTTTTCCAGCGGTCATGTATGGATGTGAGAGTTGGACTTTGAAGAAAGCTGAGCGACGAAGAATTGATGCTTTTGAACTGTGGTGTTGGAGAAGACTCTTGAGAGTCCCTTCAACTGCAAGGAGATCCAGTCAGTCCATCCTAAAGGAGATCAGTCCTGGGTGTTCATTGAAAGGACTGATGTTGAAGCTGAAACTCCAGTACTTTGGCCACCTCATGCGAAGAGTTGACTCATTGGAAAAGACCCTGATGCTGGGAAGGATTGGGGGCAGGAGGAGAAGGGGCCAACAGAGGATGAGATGGCTGGATGGCATCACCGACTTGATGGACATGAGCTTGAGTAAACTCTGGGAGTTGGTGATGGACAGGGAGGCCTGGCATGCTGCGATTCATGGGGTCGCAAAGAGTCAGACACGACTGAGCAACTGAACTGAACTGAACTATAGAGTTAGGGCATATCCAGCAATTGACATTATCAACTCAAACACATTTCAAAATTGCTCAAACTAATATATTTGACTAATGTTCAAACCCACATCATTAATAACTTCATGCTGCTGCTAAGTCGCTTCAATTGCATCTGATTTTGATGACCCTGTGGACTGTAGCGCACCAGGCGCCTCTGTCCATGGGATTCTCCAAAACGAGAATATTAGAGTGGGTTGCCATGCCTTCCTTCAAGGGATCTTCCTGACTGAAGGACTGAACCTGTATCTCTTAGATCTCCTGCACTGGCAGGCAGATTCTTTACCACTAGCCACACCCTGGAAGCCCTAATAATTTCATGTCAAGTTCCAAATGAGTTTTTCCTATGATTTAATTTCCTATATTCCTTAAACCCTGAAGACTCCAAAGCTCTGATGAGTCTCTAAAGAAGACTGGTTGTGGGGGAAGAAAACAGAGGAAATAGAGGCAGTTGGAAGCCATCTAGAACCTCTGTCAGCAGCTTATTTATGCACACTAGCAATGCAGTCATTTATGTCAGAAGCTATTTTCAGTACTTGCCCCCAAATGCTGTGAATTCGTGAGCAAGAGAATATAGAAGTTAGTAGAGGATAGAGTTTCACTTCAACTTCCATTTCATTATTTCTTAGTTTTGGAGCAAGATTGCGTCTCAACCCTCCAATAAAATTTATATTTAGAGTCCTCATTATTTGAACAAGCCAGTTGTATCTCTTTGGTTTAGTTGCTAAGTCTCTCACCACTCTTGCAACCCCATGGACTGTAGTCCGCCAGGCCCCTCTGTCCATGGAATTCCCCAGGCAAGGATACTGGAGTGGGCTGCTGTTTCCTTCTCCGGGGGATCTTCCCGGCCCAGGGATCAAACCCCGGTCTCTTGCATTGCAGGCAGATTCTTTACCGGCTGAGCTAATAGCATCATTTTACACATTCAACTATTTATCTTTAACAGTGAGACACCAAAATCTCCTGAGGAAGAATGAGACCAGTCCCAACTAGCCTTTTGTATTACATGGGCTAGAATAGTGGAAGAAATGAATTTTAAAATTATTAGAAAATAAAAGGAGAGTAATTTTAGAAGTGAGGTACCTTTTTGAAAAATAAAGCTAAGTTACCTCACCAGTGAATGTGTTGAGTAGAAATGTTTCTTTTCAGAGGACAATGGATTCCCACCTTTTACCTGAAAGAACAGTGGTTACATTTTCCCTGCCGGGGTTACTCCAGCGCATGTTCTTTCATACTGACTGGGATGACAGACAGAATCACCTTCATTTTTAAATTAATTTTATAAAGCATATTTCTAATGTCTATTTGACAGTGACACATTGTTTAATCCATAGATTAAATATCCATGTGAAATATCTCTACTGAATGATTCAAAGAATTTCCTTATGTTTTGAACCATAAATTTCAAATTTATTCACAAGAAGCAAAAAGTATGATCTGAATAAAATGGAGCTCGGGACCCAAGGAACTAAGACTGTGTCTGTTCTGTGCTGAGTAATGATTTGGCTGTTTTCCTTATTTCTAAAATGAGGAAGAGAGTTTGATTTAATGATGATAAGGTTCTTTATGATCCCTGGGTCAGGAAGATCCCCTGGAGGAGGAAATGGCAACCCACTCCAGTACTCTTGCCTGGGAAATCCCATGGACAGAGGAGGCTGGTGGGCTATAGTCCATGGGGTCACAGAGTCCGACATGACTGAAAGCCTGAGCACAATGTTCTTTATAATTTAACATTTTATATTTTTAAATAGGGGAAAATGTACCATATTTAGCCTGTGATGATAAAGTTATTTTGTGTGGAGTTGTGAACATGTTTTTATTATAAACTGCCTCTATCGGAGTTCTTATTGGTTAGAACACAGTTCAGTTCAGTTCAGTTCAGTCACTCAGTCGTGTCCAACTCTTTGTGAACCCATGGACCGCAGCACGCCAGGCCTCCTTGTCCATCACCAACTCCCGGAGTCCACCCAAACCCATGTCCATTGAGTCAGTGATGCCATCCAACCATCTCATCCTCTGCGTCCCCTTCTCCTTCTGCCCTCAATCTTTCCCAGCATCAGGGTCTTTTCAAATGAGTCAACTCTTCGAATGAGGTGGCCAAAGTACTGGACTTTCAGGTTCAGCATCAGTCCTTCCAGTGAACACCCAGGACTGATCTCCTTTAGGATGAACTGGTTGGATCTCCTTGCAGTCCAAGGGACTCTCAAGAGTCTTCTCCAACACCACAGTTCAAAAGCATCAATTCTTCGGTGCTCAGCTTTCTTTATAGTCCAACTCTCACATCCATACATGACCACTGGAAAAACCATAGCCTTGACTAGACGGACCTTTGTTGACAAAGTAATGTCTCTGCTTTTTAATATGCTATCTAGGTTGGTCATAACTTTGCTTCCAAGGAGTAAGTGTCTTTTAATTTCATGGCTGCATTCACCATCTGCAGTGACTTTGGAGCCCAGAAATATAAAAAGTCAACCATTGTTTCCCCATCTATTTGTCATGAAGTGATGAGACCAGATGCCGTGATCTCAGTTTTCTGAATGTTGAGCTTTAAGCCAGCTTTTTCA
The DNA here is from genome assembly GCF_019320065.1 of Cervus canadensis. Taxonomy (NCBI): domain Eukaryota; kingdom Metazoa; phylum Chordata; class Mammalia; order Artiodactyla; family Cervidae; genus Cervus; species Cervus canadensis. Next base: position 9,583,966 of record NC_057412.1, on the reverse strand, counting down.
CTCTCCTCCCTCACTTTCATCAAGAGGTTTTTTAGTTCCTCTTCACTTTCTGCCATAAGGGTGGTATCATCTGCATATATGAGGTTATTGATATTTCTCCCGGCAATCTTGATTCCAGCTTCCAGCCCAGCGTTTTCAGTGATGTACTCTGCATATAAGTTAAATAAGCAGGGTGACAATATACAGCCTTGACGGACTCCTTTTCCGATCTGGAACCAGTCTGTTGTTCCATGTCCAGTTCTAACTGTTGCTTCCTGACCTGCATACAGGTTTCTCAAGAGGCAGGTCAGGTGGTCTGGTATTCCCATCTCTTTCAGAATCTTCCACAGTTTATTGTGATCCACACAGTCGCGTTTGTTTTAAAAGGAGTAAGACGGGGTGCCAAAAGTGGCTTGGTATTCATGGAGCTCATGTCTTCCTGTGTATTCTGTTTAAAGTTTCTATTTGATGCAGCAGGAAACAGGGAGTTGATGACAGTTTTGATGAGTGAAACAATATGCCAAAAAATGATAATTGAAGTAAACTGTCATTTTGACCCTTTACCTATGGAATAAAGAGGAGGAAAGAGGTAACTTTAGCCCAGATATTAGGTAATAGAATTCAAGATTAAAGTGGCAGCTGTCATAACATTGTTTAAAGAGAGTTAAATCCAGAAGACATTTAAAATAGAAATTAAGAGACTTCCCTGGTGGCCCAGTGGTTAAGACTTCACCTTCCAGTAAAGCGGCTGCAGGTTCAGTCCCTGGTCTGGGAGCTAAGATCCCACATGCCTTGTGGCCAAAAAACCAAAACATAAAATCAGAAATCATATTGTCACAGTTCAATAAAGACATCAAAAGAATCTGCAAAAATTATAATGAAAAATAATAAAATAGAAATTGGTAAGTCTTAGTGGTAGATCAAATATAGGGGACATCAAAGACACCAAAACAATGCTTGTAAATGTGAGGAACACGAGAAATTGTAATATTTAAATGGAATAGAAATGATTACTTTCTATACTTCAGGAGGCAATAAAATAGTCAACTAAAAATGTCTGTTAGGCTAGTGGAAAGTGGGTGAGACATGTCACTCCGCTATACCTATCCCCTTTATTCAAGTGGTAAATAAAAGTAGAAAGGTAAATTCCTTCTGGGAGGAAACATGGAGGTCGATTAGTAGGGGTCATAGGACTGACCTCTGGAGAATTCGCTCAGTTAAAGAATATAAAGGAGCAGAGACAATGAAGAAAAAGTGCCCGAGGAAATAATGGACAATCAACAGAACTGTCCTGGAGGCGGGGAGGAATTTTGCCAAGTGAGCTGTTATACGGAGGCCAAGGATGAAGAAGGGGAAGATCACAGTGAAGTAATGGGTAATCTGGGGGATTAAAGAGTAAAAAAAAAAAAAAATTAACATTTGAATAGAACTGTAGGGCTGAAAAAAAATGAATGCTTTCAGAGGAATTATAGTGTGTAATTCTCGTGTTAACATCCCTGTGTGGTAGTTAGAAACTGTTTTTATCACAGTTTCATACATGAGAAGCAGAAGCTTAGGCTGTCTTTAGGGATATATGCAGAGGTAGGAGAAAAAGTTAGAACCGCTGACTCCAAATCTCTCTCTTTTTTTTTTTTTTTTTTGTGGGAGACAAAGTATCAGGACATGGAGAAGGCTGAGGAGATTGGATGCATGAGGAGAGGAGACAAGGAGCCTCAGTCTTGTTACACACAAATTTAGAATCGGCACGCAACATCCCGCAGGCACAGTGCAAAGATGACTAACTCCTATCATAATAAGAAAATAATTTGAATATTCTATTTAGGCTGTGGTTCATGGTTTAAATATCTTAATGTATTATTAAAATACTTCTTGACATTTAGTAATATTTGCAGTGTGGCTGTCTCAACATATATAAATGCCTTTCACGTTCACAACTCAAATTGAATTCAGAGCAGTATTAACCTGAAGGGTAACCCATAAGCCTGCAATAAATATTTCATGATCTGAAAATCCCATTTAAGTAAATGGGGAAAATGTCCAAAAATGAGCACATTCAATATCATCAAGGATTTATTATTGAATTTAGTCAACCTAACGGCATCACAGATCATTAAAAGGGAAATGGAAAAAGTCCTAATTTTCTAGCCCTTTTCTAAAAGTTAATATTAAAAGAAAAGCATTGATGCTGTCTTAAACAAAAATAAATATTCTTATATATCATGCATTTCCTAAATTTTGTATATACGTTCTTTTTTAAATTGCTAAGTGCTATTTGATAGCAAGGGTGTTTCTTCCTTTATTTTTGAAATACAGAATAAGTTTTTTAGCTCATTTCTTTGGTACCATTTTGCAATTTCTTTTGTCTTTTACTGCTTCCCAACTTTAGTTTCCATGGGAACAGGATCAGTCAGAAAGTATTTGGGACTTTTTTAGAATGTTGAGTCCAGGGTTCCTAATGAGGCTTCAGGCGCTTATAGTTTAATTAATATGAATCTCTGCATTATATCTTTGAAGGTGGGGAAAACTGGCCTATGATTTCCTACTAAGTTTACCTTTTTGAAGATTTCCAATGCATATTTAGATCAGAGATCTTTAAGATCATCTAAAAGTGTAATAGTACATGCCTGACAAAAAATAAAAGTAGTTCTAGGTATACCATTATTGAGAGAGAAGGAGACTTAAGAGACATTAATTATTCCAGTTAAGTTCATCAAAATTAGTTAACATTTTCTTAGCTGAAAATGTTATGCTTTGAAATATAGCATATTGTGAATAGGAAGAATTATATTGGGCTTTGATTAGGAGCAGTGAGTAATTCAAATTTGAAAGAGATAAGATAGAAAGTAACATAATTGAAAAGCCTCCAAACTGTATAAAATAGATCTTAAATAACTCCTGTATCCTCTTTGGTACCCAGTTTGCAATTCTGTTATGAGAGCAGGTGCCACCAGTGGATCATAATATTGATCATAAGTTTTACTCTTGAAAAATTAACTTTATAGTTTTGTTACATCGGCTTTATAAGTGGGGAACACTCTCAGTTTATTAAACAAAGCTTCCAAATTTGTTAGCTCGGAGTGTGTTCAAGGAATTCCGTTGGGAACTACCATTAGAAGGGGGGGGTTCCTGCCTCAGGGGGCGTCGTGGAGTTCTGTGGGGCCTACCTGACCGCCACAGTGATGGGTGAGTGCTGCAGATTTGTAGGGCAGATAAACATCATTGTGCCAGGAAGAGAAAGTGAAGTCGCTCAGCCATGTCTGACTCTTTGTGACCCCATGGACTGTAGCCTGCCACAGGCTCCTCCATCCATGGGATTTCCCAGGCAAGAATACTGGAGTGGGTTGCCATTTTCTTCTCCAGGGGTTCTTCCCGACCCAGGGATCAAACACGGGTCTCCCACATTGCAGGCAGACTCCTTACCATCTGAACCACCAGGGAAGTCCAGACCACATTGGAAAATAAAGAACTTCCCTGTGTCTCTCATCTTTCATTATCCATGACTTTCTCAGATCTCGTTGCATGTTCATATATGTGCAAAATTTTTTTCCTCTACGAACACAATTTTTTGTTGTTGTGCAACCTTAGTGTATATCTAAATATACAAGTTTTTATTCTAAAGTCCATAGTAACCCTGTTGTTTACTTTTCTGTACCATTTGGAAGTACTTCTGGTTTTCTTACGTTCCTTAAATCCAGTTGGACCTTACTATTATTTTTTATGGGTTTTTTTTTTTTTTGGCCACACCAAGTAGCATGTGAGATCTTAGTTCCCTGACCAGGGATCAAACAGCACAAAGTCTTAACCACTGGACGACAGGGAGGTCCCATTTATGAGCTTTTAAAATTTTTTTAATTTTTAAAATATTCTACATATAAGAGAGATTGTATGGTATTTGTCTTTCTCTTTCTGATTTATTTCACATAGCATCATATCCATTCACGTTGTTGCAGATGGCAAATTTTCACTCATTTTTTATGACTGAATAATATTCTGTAATGGGCTTCCAGGTGACTCAGTGATGAAGAATCTGTCTGCCATTCTTGGAAACTTGGGTTCAATTCCTGGGTTGAGAAGATCCCCTGGAGAAGGAATCACTCCAGTATTCTTGCCTGAAAAATCCATGGACAGAGGAGCCTGGTGGGCTACAGTCCATGGGGTTGCAAAAGAGTCAGACATGACTTAGCAACTAAACAACAACAACATTCTATAAAATGTGTAGAATTATATTCTACACATTTTATCTATATATACATTCTACACATATTATCTATATATAAAGAAACCACAGTTTCTTTACCCATTTGTCCTTATGCTGACTATTGTCAATAATATTATTAACATTATAAATGTAGATTAATATTTGACTTCTTCATTTTGTCTGCTATTGTACCATATATAAGCATTTATAAATTGAAACTGGTATTATGTTACTATATGTTGTTTTCCTTTTACTTCTCCTTAATATTAAAGAAATACTATATTTAGTTTTCCAAATTCTGTATATATATTCATATGCATGAATATATATAGTGTTATATTATCTATAAATTTTGTTTCAGGATCATAAAAAAGGGCTTTCCAGGTGGTGCAGTGGTAAAGAATCTACCTGCCAATGCAGGATAATAAAAAAGGCATCAAAGATTTATTATGCAAAGAGATTCTGATAGTGCTGAGGACCAATTAATTAAAACACATAAATTTAAATTACATGTATTTCACATTTGCCCTAAATTCTTCAGTATGTGGCAGTTGAAGATAGGAAATTTATTACATACTCTATTTCTAGAGAACCAACCTTTCCCCTTCTGAGGTCCATTTTTAGCTGATATGAAAAAAAAAGTTAAATGGGAGAAAAATGTTAAAAATAATGACTTTACAGACTATACTGCAGAAAAACCATGTGTGCATGTATGCACATTTCACTAACATGCTAGTTTTTTTTCTTTTATATGTAGTGAAGGTATTGCTAGTTTAGAGTTATGGAGGAGAAGGGGGTGACAGAGGATGAGATAGTTGGATGGCATCACTGTCTCAATGGACATGAGTTTGAGCAAACTCCGAGAGATGATGAAGGACAGGGAAGCCTGGTGTGCTACAGTCCATGGAGTCACAAAGAGTCAGACACGACAAGTGTCAATATTACTTTTAGCTTTTTGTACAAAGAGGCTATAGATTTTTAGTATTGTCAAAGAAATGTTAAAATATACCTAAAGCTTAATACTTTGATTTGACTAGTCTTCCCTGTTGGAAGGCTTCCCTGATAGCTCAGTTGGTGAAGAATCTGCCTGCAATGCAGGAAACCCCAGTTCAATTCCTGGGTCGGGAAGATCCCCTGGAGAAGGGAAAGGCTCCCACTCCAGTATTCTGGCCTGGAGAATTCTATGGACTGTACAGTCCATGGGGGTCACACAGAGTCGGACACGACTGAAAGACTTTCACTTTCATATTCATTGGTCTGGTATGTCAGGTATTGTGCTACTTAAAAATATATATAGCTTATAGTCTATTTTAAATATATGTTACATTAGATACATAGTTTATAGTACATATAAGATACAGTAAAAGAATTTATACATCTGATTTGAAGACAAAACATGTTCAGTCTTGTTTACAACAGACATTTAATTATCTCCTGTGTGCTAAGCACACTCTAGGTACACACGTGTCGGACAGTTCCTAATATCACGATGTGCCAACACTACCCAGTGAAAGAATCAGATATGTAAAAGATGGTTTGTAAAAATAAGCAAATACAGGCTTGTGAAAAATGTTGTGTCAGGTGGATGGATGAGTATGTATAGAAGGGCAGAAGAGGTGGAGAAGGCTTTTCCTTTCCTGGTATTTCAGCGGGGGGTTGACTTAAACAGAGACATTCACCATTTCTCAGGGGAGTGTTGGAGAGCTGACATTTTTGGCAGAGAGAATGGAGACTGCAAAGGCATTTGGAGTGGACAGAACCTATGTGAATGGGATCCCTATAGTGGGTGACTTGAATGTAGGGTACGGTGGTAGTGGTTGAGGGGGAGACTGAAAGATAGGAACTAGCTCTGGAAGGCCATTTGAAGGAACTTGGAATTCCTCCTGAAGGCAAAGCTCTGAAAGAAGCTAAGTATTGATCAGATTTGTTTTCAGAATCTATAACTCTTGTAGGAGTCAGGCCGATGAGTTGCGAACTTGTCCACATCTGTATTCATTCTTAGCTGTTTCCCTCCTGAATCAAAGGAAGAAGAGTTTCTCCTGTTAAAAGCCAGTTCCTTTCCTGTGGTCATGATGCTCTTCTTCTAGGCTCCCTGAGTCCTTTTCTTAAGCAATTATTCCCTACCTCATGTATCTTTCACTTAAGGTCATTATTAGCTCTTTTATCACAGGCTTGTATAGTTAAGGCTTCACAGTTTTGAAGGGAAAAAAATCCACCGTGATTCTGTAGGCAAACGCCATGAATTGATGCTCTATATTTATTTTCCTCATTTTTTACTGACCATTCAACCCACATCAAACTGCCCCTTTCCACGCCATTGCAATCACTAACTTTATATCACCTGTAACTTATTCGTTCCTAAATTCATAACTTACTTTCATCTAAATCTTAGTTGACCTCTAGGACATCAAGACACTTTTGATACTCCCTCCTTGCGAGTCTGCCCATCCTTGATTTCCATGACAACATTCTTTCCTGGTTTGTCTTACTTCTTTGATTATCTCTTCTCAATCTTCTACATAGTTTTTTCTTGGACTTTTTGTCTTATTCTCCTCTAAGTCTTGGAAAATAGCTAAGAATGAATACAGATGTGAACAAGTTTATGACTCATCTGCCTGACTTCTACAAGAGTTAGATTCTGAAAACACAATCTGATCATACTTCGCTTTCTTCAGAGCTTCCCCCTTTGATTCCTTAGTGTACTACAAGCTCTAAAAAAAATTCTACAATAGATAACTTTGTTTAACTTGCTTACCCAGTGTTTGTCAAATCTTTATGATTGTGGAAATTGCATCCTTCTTTGAAATTCTAAATGTCAGTGGCCAATCTGAGGGATAGAAGACAGAAAAGGAAATCAGAAAAAAGAATCAAGAGGGAATGGTGTCACAAAACCCACCAAATGTGACAAATGGTATTTAATTTTATCAAAGTAGATTCAAAAGGAAAGCTCCATGGGTAGTCAAGATGTTATTCAGAGCTTCCACTGGAGAACTTCCTAGAGGTGATAAGATTTAAGAGGGACCTTGAATATTGGAAAGAATCTTAATGGAGAATTTTAGAGCCCACATTTCCTCTCCAAGTGAAGACTATGTGAAAATGATAAGGAAGATAAAAAAACATGTTCTTGAAGATAGAGACGTATGTCTGAGAAGGGTATTTGTTAAGACTTAAAAGACAGTGAATGATTTTGTAAGGTTGTTCTAGATCAACTTTCTCAGAAAATAGTTGATTACAGAACATTTTTAAAAATTACAGAGTGTTGCCCAATCTCCAAAAGGAACAAAGAACAGTTGTATTAAACACTCCAAAATTAATTTATTACTGTAACTCATTATGATGCTTGTATTAGATAGAATTCTCCAGAGAAACAGAGTCAACAGGATATGTGTGTGTGGATAGATAGATAGGCTGTGTTGTGCTAAGTCACTTCAGTTGTGTCTGACTCTTTGCAACTCGATGGACTGTAGCCCACCAGACTCCTCTGTCCATGTGATTATCCAGGCAAGAATACTGGAGTGGGTTGCCATGTTCTCCTCCAGGGGATCTTCCCAACCCAGGAATCAAACCCACATCTCTTATGTCTCCTGCATTGGCAAGCAGCTTCTTTACCACTAGCACCACCTGGGAAGCCCCAGATAGATAGGTAGATTTATTTTAAGGAACTGGCTCATGTGATTAAGAAGGCAAGCAAATCCAAAATCTGCACAGTGGTCCAGCAAGCTGGAGACCCAGGAAGAGCGAGTGCTGCAGTTTAATTTCCAAGGCTGTCTATAGGCAGAATTTCCTCTTGCTTGGGGGAGGTCAGTCTTCTGTTCTATTCTGAACTTCTACTGATTAGTTGAGGCCCACCCACATTATGGAAGGGAATCTACTCAAATTCTACCAACTTAAATGTTAATCTCATCCGAAACACTCTCATGGAAACATCCAGAATAATGTTAGACCACATATCTGGGCAGTGAGGCCCAGCCAAGTTGACACAAAATTAACCATCGCAGTGCTGTTTTAAATTGTGCATAAAAACTTTTAAAAAGCAAACAACTTTGTTTTAAAAATAAAATTTATCTATGTAATTATAAACATTAGAATTTTTAATTAAATTTATTTTTACTTTTAAGTGACAGAGATGTGTTTACAACAAGAATGGTGATTTATGGCATTTAAAATCACATTTAAAGTAACTACTCAGAAAGATATTTTAGGAATTGATTTCTATCATTTTTAGCATCAAATATATTCATATGTTTAATTTTTTGTTGCTACTGTGCTGTGCTTAGTCACTAAGTCGTGTCTGACTCTTTGTGACCCCATGGACTGTAGCTGGCCAGGCTCCTCTGTCCTTGGGGATTCTCCAGGCAAGAATAGTGGAAGGGGTAGCCTTTCCCTTCTCCAAGGGATCTTCCCAACCCAGGGATCGAACCCAGGTCTCCTGCATTGCTGGTGGATTCTTTACCATCTGAGACACTGGGGAAGCCCCTTTTCGTTGCTACATTATATTAAAATTGACTCTCCACAGTGATGTTGTAATAAACTAAGTGTTTTATTTTCAAATTGGTGGCTTCAAATTTTTTCATTGTTTAATCTTGTGCATGTCTTCCTTAATTTAAGAAATTAAGCATAGCTCTTCATATTCCATTTTTATTTCCTCCATAGTTAACTTCATCTCCTCATTTAGCAAACATCCATTGAGTATCTACTATACACAAAGCATTACCGTTGGCTCTTAGGATATTGGTAAAGACATAAAGGCCCCTGTCCTCAGTGTGTGTGCTGGGCTAAGTCACTTCAGTTGTGTCTGACTTTTTATGACCTTACAGACTGCAGCCCAGCAGGCTTCTCTGTCCATGGGATTTTCCAGGCAAGAATACCGGAGTGGGTTTCCACGTCCTCCTCCAAGTGATCTTCCTGACCCAGGGATCGAACCCACGTCTGTCATGTGTCCCTGCATTGGTCGACAGGTTCTTTACCACTAGTGTCATCTGGGAAGCCCCTTACCCTCAATGCATAAGCATATTATATACCATGTTAGAATTACAGCTGAAATGGAAAAAAAGAGAAATCAAAACAAGATAAAGGGAATCAGGAATTTGGAAAGGAAAAGGTCAGGTGAAGGTGAGGTTGTGATATTATTAGGGTCATCAGAGTAGACTTCACCAGGGAGGTATCTTGAGAATAAACTTGAAGAAGTGAGGGACTTAGTAGACATCTGAAGGAAGAGGCTTTCAGGCAGAGAAAATAGTCAGAGCCTGGCCTGTTTCAGGATGAAGAAGGAGGCCTTTGTCTCTGGAGTAAATGTTTAGGAAAGTGTTAAGGAAAGTCTGAAAGGCAATGAGGCCAAATCGTATAGGACTTTTACCTTTATCTGGTGAAATGAAGAACTAATCCAAGGTGCCACAATCTGATTTAGCATTTTAAAGAATCATCTTAATGGATGTGTTGAGATTAAATTCTACAGGGGCAGGACAGAGTAGAAGATTGGTTAGGAGTCTACTGCAGTGATCCAGGCAAGAGACAATGGTGCTTATACCACATGGTACAATGGAAGTAGTGAGAAGGGACAGTTTCTGGATGCATTTTGAAGCTAGAGCTTGTAGGTTAGCTGATAAATTGGATATGGTATGGACTTTGGGCAGTGGGATCATTAAGGAGAGCTGCAAAATTTTTGGCCACAATAACCGGAATATCATTTGAGGTAGGGAAAGTGGAACCAATTTAGAAAAAAAGATGAGATTTGGATACAGTGTTTGAAATGTCCGTTAGAGCTTCAGGATTGAATAGGTGTTTAGATTTGAGTCCAGAGTTCATCAGAGACACCTAAACCAGAGATATGTGTTTGGGAGTTAACATCTGGGAGCATTTAATGCCATGAGTTTGGATCACATCATTAAGGAAGGAAGTATAGACAGAGAAGAGAAAATGTCCCAGGGCTGCGGTTCATGGGGTTGCAAAGAGTCGGACACGACTGAGCAACTGAACTGAACTGAACTGAAGACCCCTGAGAAGGAAAGCCAGACAGATGTGTTGTCCTGGACTGGAAATGATACAAAGGCGAAGGGTATGGTGAACTGTGTCAGATGAAGGTAGGTAGGGAAGGCGTCTGGAGAAGGCAATGGCAACCCACTCTAGTACTCTTGCCTGGAAAATCCCATGGACAGAGGAGCCTGGTAGGCTGCGGTCCATGGGGTCGCTAAGAGTCAGACATGACTGAGCAACTTCACATTCACTTTTCACTTTCATGCGTTGGAGAAGGAAATGGCAACCCACTCCAGTGTTCTTGCCTGGAGAATCCCAGTGATGGCGGAGCCTGGTGGGCTGCCGTCTATGGGGTCGCACAGAGTCGGACACGACTGAAACGACTTAGCAGCAGCAGCAGCAGCAACAGGGAGGTGTCATCAAAAATCATGTTTTACAAATAACAAAACACTGTCCACAGAGGCTATATCTATCCCAAGCGTGTCAAAGCAAGAATTGAATCTTCGGTCTCCTTCTCTAAGCAGCCACTGTAATGAAGTGAAGCTGGTCATTTTAAAAGGAAGAAAAGTGGGAGTTTCCTGGTGGTTTAGTGGTTAGGATTCGGCACTTCCACTCCTGTGGCCTGGGTTCAATCCCTGGTCGGGGGACTGAGTTCCCACAAGCTGCATAGCGTGTCCAAAATAAACAAGTAAATGAAAAGGAAGAAAAACTAATAACCATAAGAATTCATTTTTTATTCTTCTAGTCCATCCTAATATATGATTACTGTGGAATCATTTATGAAACACTAAATTTGCATCATCACCTTGGATAAAAAACAATGTGGAGCGAGGAGAGGGAGAGGAAAAACAAATGTTTGTAAAGAACGGACCGTGGGCCACGTTCAAGGCTAAGCAGTCACATACTTCGTTTAATTTAGTCTTTGCAACTAATGAGGAAGGCATTATTAGCTTCATTTTACCTTAATGGGAACAGAGGTTTATAAGGTCGAGGCTGTAGCTTTCCCAAGGCCATGTGACTAGTCATTCATAGACTGCTGGTTTTAAGCCTAGCTGAATCTCATTTCCTTTCTGTCAGTTCTGACTTCCTGAAGACAAAAAATGATTCTGTTTGCATCTGGAATAAAGACTTCAGTTCAGTTAAGTCACTCAGACTACCCTTTCCTCACCCATCTGGACTTTAATATTGCTTTTTGTTTGATTGTAGATAACATCCAGTCAAAAAGTCAATCCATGGAAGGTGACATTGTTGGCGGTACAGTACTCTTCAGCTGTTTATACTCAGAGGTGCGAAGTCAGTTCTAATACTTCCTCATCAAAAACTTGAAATGCTAAGATTGACTTTGCATGCGTGCATGCTCAGTTGCTCAGTCATGTCCAACTCTTTGAAATCCCATGGACTGCAGCCTGTCAGGCGCCTCTGTCCGTGGAATTTCCCAGTCAAGAATACTGGAGCAGGTTGCCATTTCCTTCTTCAGGGACTCTTCCCATCCCAGGGATCGAGCCCACGTCTCTCCTGCACTGGCAGACAGATTCTTTCCAGACTGTGCCACCTGGGAAGCCCCCACGACTGACTTTATATAATTTTTAAAAATATCTGGCTGATTCTGCCACAGATTCAGTCTTCCTCATGCTGTATAGGATGTCAAAGCCATTTCATCTGAGATATATTATGGCAGATAGACTTTTACATGCTGTATTTGGACATAAATACCGTTGTCTTCCTTTTAATACTTGATCTGAATAAATATGAAAAATTGGATTTCTAATAGGACATATTCATTTTCTGACCATTCCAGGGTGACGCTGTGTAGGCCCCACTGATTCAAATGTATGCAGACTGTCTTGGTTATGTTGAGCTGCTGTCCCTAAAATACCACAGACTGGATAGCCACAAACATTCATGTCTCACAGTTCTTGGCTAGAAGTCCAAGATCAGTGTGCTGGAAGACTTGGCATCTGTGAGAGCCTGTTCCCTGGTTGCAGACTGCCAAATTCTTCTTTTGTTTTGTTTTTTTAAACAGCTTTATTGAGATATAATTCACATATCATACAATTCACCCTTTTAAAGTAGATAATTCAATGGGTTGTGGTTTTTTTTTTAAGCATAGTCACAGATTTGTGCAACTGTCACCACTATCCAATTCCAAAAGAGCTCCATTATCTCCAAAAGAACCTCATACCTAGTAACAGTCACTCTCCACTTCCACCTTCCCCAGCCCCTGGCCACTACATACTGTTTTCTGTCTCTGGATTTGTCTATTTCATAAAAATGGAATCATATAATATGTGATCTTTGTGACTGACTTCTTTCACTTACCACAATATTTTCAAAGTTTATCCATGTTTTAGCATGTTATCGGTATGTCATTCTTTTACATTGTCAAATAATATGCCATTGTATGGAGAGACCTCAATTTGTTTATCCATTCATCAGTTGATGACATTTGGTTTGTTTTCACTTTTGGGGTATTTTGAATAGTGGAGACTGCAAACTCCTTGTATATGCACATGGTGGAGAGGGTGAGGGTGCTCTCTGGGGTCCATTTTTATGAGGACACTAATCCTATTCATGAGGGTTCCATCCTCATGACCTAATCACCTCCCCCAAACCCTACCTCTTAATACCATCACATTAGGGGTTAGGATTTTGACATTTAATTTTGGGGAGACACAAACATTCAGTTCATAACACAGATGTTCATTAAATCATTTCTTTCACTTGGCCTGATTGGCCCTAAAAGTATGTTTTGCTGTTAGCTCACAGATGTGTAGGACTGGTTTTGAAATAAAAGAATGAGTCAGAGAACTGACTTTATCTTGGATTTGAGCACCCTAGAAATCACAGTAACTAACCCAAAGCAGCCTTGCCTGAGAGTAGTAAGATAGGACAGTTAAGCAATGCCAAGCCATTGTTTCCCAGTCCTGCACTTCAAAATAAGTGGTTCTTGTTCCTTGCTTCCTGAAGATTAATCAAAGGAAACATGAAGCAACAATAAACTGGGAAGGTTTCCCTTAGTTTTCAAATCTCTCCTGGAAGCATTTATGGTAATAGAATTTAATTAATAACACATGTATGAAGTGTAAGGGCTAAAACTTTTATGAATCATCCATCAGGAGAGTTGAAAAATAAAATCTATACCACTCCATAATTTTAAGAATTAAAATTTGAGAAAGAAATTACAATTTAATTGGTCACATAAAATCTTAGTATTTTAAAGGTTGAGCTATCAGAAAATGGACTCTGGAGACCATTTTCTTTATTGTGTATGGGCTAAGTTGCTTCAGTAGTGTCTGACTCTTTGCAACCCAATGGACTGTAGCCCGCCATGTTCCTCTGTCCATAGGATTCTCTAGGCAAGAATACTGGAGTGGGTTGCCATGCCCTCCTCCAGGGGATCTTTCTGACCCAGGGATCGAACCCATGTCTCTCACTTCTCCTGCACTTGCACATGGGTTCTTTACCACTAGCACCACCTGGGAAGCCCCACTTTCTCTATCATGGGTGGTCAAATCTAGAAAGCCAAATAAATTCATTAATAAGGAGCCGTCCATAATTGTGTTCAAGAATGAATTATTTATAGAGTTCTCATTAAGAAAAATTTTACCAAAAAACAGTATTTTCCTTGCAAATTTTACAAAATGTGCACAAATTACTGGGTCCTATCCATGTCCAGGGCCTTAAGAGGTGTCCAGGCAAGGGAGGATTCCAAAGCTTAAACATTAAACTCATGGTCGTCCTGTCTCCTGTTGTGTATCTCTTCATTATATTTTTATAAATCTTCTAATTCAGAAAAAGATAAAAACATTAGCAGTGCTCTAGCTTCTTTTGAGAAATGCAAAGATAACTTCATTTGCCAATTATACTTTTAACAGATGGGTGATGTTACAGATCTTTTTGATACTTTTAATGCTAGTCTCTGTAAAACAGGGCTTCCCTGGTGGCTCAGATTCTAAAGAGCCTGCCTACAAGGTGGGAGACCCCGCTTCTATCCCTGGGTTGGGAAAATCCCCTGGAGAAAGAAATGGCAACCCACTCCAGTATTCTTGCCTGGAGAATTTCATGGACGGAGGGGCCTGATGGGCTATGGTCCATGGGGTCACAGATAGTCGGACATGACTGAGCATACTTTGTAAAACAATTTGTACTCATAGTTGTATGTTCATGCTTTCAAAAAATGAACTTTTTTGCGTTACACTATTGATAGTGATTCTTGAAATTCACTGAGTAAGGTAGAGAGATAAAACTCTTAAAGTGTCGAGAAAGTTTAAAACAAACTAGAGAGAGCTTTGTAGATGGTAGAGAGCTATCTTCTCACATGCTTCACTTAAGTGGGCTTATAAACATCACATGACTCGAGAATAACCATTCCATTGTCCCCTGATCCAGACAGTCACTGAGTAATCTGCATTGTCAACTTTTGGAACTTTCTCTGCAGGTTCACACACCGTAGAGATCCAGAACCAGAGTTCAGAATCCAGACTCAAAAACTTGGTTTTAGCTCTTTGCACAGAGCTGATCAAAATTCTGGGGAAATGATTTATATTACCTCTTTTCAAAAGTTGTTTATTTGAGAATTAGTGTGTTCATTGCTTCTGAAAAATGTAACTATCAAATGCTGGTGGCAGTATTGAACTTTTAATCTTGAAAAACTGTACTGAAGCTTAGTGATATCTCTGCTTTTTAATACACTGTCTAGGTTTTTCATAGCTTTTCTTCCCAGGAGCAAGTGTCTTTTAATTTCAGGCATATTTAAAAGCAGAGACAGTATTTTGCCAACAAAGGTCCGTCTAGTCAAAGCTATGGTTTTTCCAGGAGTCATGTATGGATGTGAGAGTTGGACTGTAAACAAAGCTGAGCGCCAAAGAATTGATGCTTTTGAACTGTGTTGTTGGAGAAGACTCTTGAGAGTCCCTTGGACGGCAAGGAGATCCAACCAGTCCATCCTAAAGGAGATCAGTCCTGAATATTCATTGGAAGGACTGATGCTGAAACTCCAATACTTTGGCCACTCCAATACTTTGATGTGAAGAACTGATTCATTGGAAAAGACCCTGATACTGGGAAAGATTGAAGGCAGGAGGAGAAGGGATGACAGAGGATGAGATGGTTGGATGGCATCACTAACTCTATGAACATGAGTTTGAGTAAGCTCCAGGAATTGGTGATAAAGAAGCCTGGCGTGCTGCAGTCCATGGGGTCACAAAGAGTTGGACATGACTGAGCAACTGAACAGAACTATCTCCCATTTTATTATCTTGACCTTTACTCCTTGCGCCTGTGACATCTTCAGTAATGATTTCTTATTTTGCATTCACATAGTGTTAGGACTATTACTTCCTGGCACCTTAATCTTAGGGAGAACCAATTAAAACATTGAATGGTTAATATTTATGCCTTGCTTTGAGTATGTGATTCTTATTAACATCAATATTGGAAGACAGCATTTCTTCATCTTGTCTTGAGGGTCTACTGGATTTGAGTGGACTGCTGTTATCTATCTAAAGTCTGTACTCAATGCCACTGGTTAATGAGTTGTGTTTGGCTGAGGTTGTCACTTGAGGAATATCAAAGAAAAATCTCAGAATGGTCGAAGGGCTTCTTTCATGTCCTAGTGTGGAGTGTCTGGTGAGAAATTCAGCCACTGATGGCTTTCCGATGCTGTTGGTCACTATTAAGCATTTGAAGACTTTGAAATTTCTGAGAATTGATTTTATTTGTAAGAAGTTAATTTATTTACTTCATTGTGGATATCACATGAAAAAATTTAATTGTCCATTTATTTGGGTAACTGAATGCTCTGAAAGCTTCCCTAAATTTACTAATGCATATATTATGAAAACAACTGATACTCAGTTCCAAGACACCAATTCTCCGCCTTTTACTCAAATGATTAAAAAATAGGAAAACGGGAGGAGGCATAAAACTTTTGTGCAGAATATAACAAATATGCAGAGTTTGTTCAAATGAATTCATTCATCATAAACATTTGCCAATTAATACTTTCTCTGTTAAAATGGAAATTTGTTACATATTCCCTGAATAATGTTTTTACAACCCTAAATATCGATAATGCATGTGAAATTGTCTGCAGAGTGTCTGAATATATCATGTATGATACTGATTTCTCCCAATGCCTTGCACTGATGTGAGAATGGGGGGTGAGGTGTGGGGTGGGAGGAGGCCTGTGGAGTCAGACTAAACTGGCTGTAAATAGGCGCACATCTCGGCTTCCCTGCTTTCTAGTGTCGTGACCTTGAGCAAGGTCCTTAACCTCTCTCAGCTGTCACATCTGTCAAGTAAAGATATTCACAGAATGGAGTCACATCTCCGTTAGATGCTAGGTTCTTAAGGGGAAAATTTATTCATTGTCAAAATCACCCTTGAATTCTTTAGGTCATCATTAACTCACCAGGACATCAGCCACCCACTAACTCCCAAATCAGAAACATCTCTTTATTTCTCCTTACGTTTTGGTGTAGCTTCTCTCTCTTGGAAAATAGGATGCCAGTGTCTCATTAAGAGGAAGGGCCAGAACGGTTGGAGACTAGAAGGACATGTTCGTCTGTGTGTCTGTTTCCCTTTCCCTCCTCCCACTCCCTTCTCTCCCTCCCCTTCTGTGACCTGTTATGGTTGAATGACAGATGGTGATAGAGATGAGTATATTATCTAATATATCCTAATTTCTACCTCATTAGGCTACTTTCTGTCCATATAAATATTTATCTGTAATAAATATTGCATGGTATTATACTGTTGCTGCTAGCCCTGTGGATCTCACATTTGTTGCTCTAGGGACTTCGCTGGCAGTCCAGTGGTGAAGACTCTGCGCTTCCACTGCAGGGGGATGTGGGTTTGCTCCCTGGTCAGGGAACCAAGATTCCATGTGCCTCACGGCATGGTCACAAAATGAAAAAAAAAATTTTTTTTCACTCTAATAAGTGATTATCAAAGCCATATGACTGTTAATTTTTATTTTTGAAGATAATTTATACCCACAGTATTTATAACTTGCTTCTATGCGTGGTATTCCCTGTAATGTACTTTTAAAAGAAACAACAAACCTCTGTAATATGTCAGTTTTTCCCAATCATGTTTTCAATGAAAAGTAGTAATTAAAAATTTATTTATTTATTTATTTTTAATACCAAAAACATTTTGTATTGGGGTATAGCAGATTGACAATGTTGTGATTTTCGAGTGAATAGTAATGGATACATGTATATGTATGGGCTGAGTTCCTTCACTGAAAAGTGTTAATTAAAATAACATTTTTATAGTAAACTTTTAAATTGTGGTGTGAATACATATTTATTCTTAGTCAAACTAAATTATTCTAAATGGGTGATAGACAGTATAAGAACTTTCATTCTTACAGTAGGGGGTGGAGAAAAGAAACAAAAAGATTTTATTTGACTGAAAGGAATTACTTGACTCGGAGTTTTAGCAGTTATGGAAATAATCATCTCTTAACCTTACTTTATGAACTTCTGCCAGCAGCTCTGGAACACATCCACAACGATGAGAGATGTTTTGTAGCTAAGTTTAAAACAATTGTTGACCTCAACCAGTGGACCTACATGACAGTTTTTTGTTTATTTTTATACTTAACTTACTCAAGATAAGTGAAAGGAAAAAAAAATCAGTTCAAGAAAGCAGCCAGCAGAGCCTATTCCTAAAACCTGCCAGTGAAATGTTTATACAGAACATTTTGTTTCATCCATAGAGTTATTGTGTGTAAGTTAGGGGAATAAAACTGAATTCGAGAACTTAGAAAGACTGGAACACAGTAGAAATCTTATAATTATCTTTTCAAAATTTAGAACTTTCTGTGTAGGCTCAACATAAGTGACCATACTTTAAAAAATATTTTTGCTTAATGAAAGGCAAACCTTGAAGTAAGTAGAGTTAGAGGGAGCAAGGAGAAGATGCTTCAAATTACAGAAAGAAATATTCAGCTACCAAGAAATGCTGTTTTCATTAATATCATAGAACTAAATCCCTTTATAATTTTTTTGCCTTCATAGATTTTCCAGTGCAACCACTCATTTCTTTTTCTTTGTCTGGGACTTTTTTTTCTCCTATTCAAATATATAATAGAAAAGTTATGAGAGAATTAAAATTATTGAAGTTAACAGCTATTCTCTTTCATAGAACTTTAAAAGCAGTTTTTGAAAATAGAAGAAATAATTCTCAATGGAGGTTTTAGCAAGTAGAAAACTGGGACTGAGAAAGGGGTAAGATAATTGAGCCCAGTCCTAAATCTTCCAGTCTCAGATTAGACTAATGTTTGCCTCAAATGAAAGAAGATCCAAAACCCTAAAGAAAATAAACATTCTCAGTAGGCATTGTGGTGTTTGAAAAGCTCAAAGACATGACGTGAAGGGAACAAAGATTACCTTTTCCTATTTTGTCAACATTGTCCCTTCAACTGGTTTCTAGGGAATATGAATCTTCATTGTTTTGTCTAAGAGGTGTGTACTAAAGCAGTTCAAAAATCACAAGAAATGCCAGTCATAATTGGACCTTCTCTGAGGGCGCTAATTTACACATTACTACGTTCCAAATAGGAAAAGGATACATCAAGGCTGTATATTGTCACCCTGCTTATTTAACTTATATGCAGAGTACATCATCAGAAACGCTGGGCTGGAAGAAGCACAAGCTGGAATCAAGATTGCAGGGAGAAATATCAATAACCTCAGATATGCAGATGACACCACCCTTATGGCAGAAAGTGAAGAGGAACTAAAAAGCCTCTTGATGAAAGTGAAAGAGGAGAGTGAAAAAGTTGGCTTAAAGCTCAACATTCAGAAAACTAAGATCATGGCATCTGGTCCCATCACCTCATGGGAAATAGATGGGGAGACCGTGGAAACAGTGTCAGACTTTATTTTTTTGGGCTCCAAAATCACTGCAGATGGTGACTGCAACCATGAAATTAAAAGACACTTACTCCTTGGAAGGAAGGTTATGATCAACCTAGATAGCATATTAAAAAACAGAGACATTACTTTGCCAACAAAGGTCCATCTGGTCAAGGCTATGGTTTTCCAGTGGTCATGTATGGATTTGAGAGTTGGACTGTGAAGAAAGCTGAGCGATGAAAAATTGATGATTTTGAACTGTGGAGTTGGAGAAGACTCTTGAGAGTCCCTTGGACTGCAAGGGGATCCAGCCAGTCCATCCTAAAGGAGATCAGTCCTCAGTGTTTATTGGAAGGACTGATGCTGAACCTGAAACTCCAATCCTTTGGCCACCTCATGTGAAGAGTTGACTCATTGGAAAAGACCCTGATGCTGGGAGGGATTGGGGGCAGTAGGAGAAGGGGCCAACAGAGGATGAGATGGCTGGATGGCATCACCGACTCGATGGACATGAGCTTGAATAAACTCCGGGAGTTTGTGATGGACAGGGAGGCCTGGCGTGCTGAGATTCACGGGGTTGCAAAGAGTCGGATACGACTGAGCGACTGAACTGAACTGAAAGGGGGAAAGAAATTTTTTCAAAGTGTATTTCAAAAGTTTCACAGAATAATGGTTTAGAATCAGAATCAACTGGCAAAAACGTTAAGCCATCATGTCATTTAAATGTAGGTGTAATTCACAAGGACCCATGAGGCCCTGCCTTTCCTCAGCTCGTTTAAGAGGATGCTGACATGGCCAGCTGACTCTCTTCCCTTCCTTTGTGCTCTGAAATGTTCCAAACTCTCCCTTTGGACTCTACAAAATAAAACTGTGGAAGGAGAGAAGAAGCTGGAAAAGAAAGATGTGAGGGGTGGGGAGAGGTTCAGAGGACTACAGGACACAAACTGGTATGTGACAGAAGTATGTGGAAAAGGGAAAATAGAGTATTTTAAAAGAGCTCTTAGATCCTTTTATGTTTTCTGAAATGCACAAGAAAAGGAGTAATTTTGAAATTATTCTTTGGTGGTCCCAATACCTCCCTAAGACTGAGCCAGATGGGATAACTGGTTTATGTGAATAAATTTTCTCAAGTGTCAATAAAAAGCATCTGTGCAGGCCTGCATTCTTCACATAGATTTGCCAGTTTCCATAGTGAAAATGTTTACATTTCAGAGATATATAGAACCTGAATAGTTTAACAATGTTGAACAGTTAAGTAGAACTAGACATTTGAGGTTTGTAGAATTTTGAGATTTTTAATTTCACAATTAGATTTGTTGTTCAGGCTTCCAAGAGAGACAGGAAAAAAAAAAAAACAAAACACAATTGTCCAGTATAGCACATATTCTTAAGGAGTGATAAAAGCTAGCACAGTAGAAGATTCATTTACTTGTCAATCTACATATAGATGAATAATTCAAAGATGCCATGCCATGTGAAAAATTATTCTCTCCTTCCTAGAAGTGTAATAAATTATTTCATAGTTGAGAAATTCTGATCTGATAGGAACTTTCGAAACCCTTGAACTCATGGTTTCTTGCCCTCCTTAAGTCTATTCCTGGGTCATCAAACCAGCCTTAGCTATAGGTCTAGAGATGTGGTTCTCAACCCAGTATGACTTGCCTGTTCCATCCGCAGAGGACATTTGGCAATGTCTAGAAACATTTTTGGTTGTCAGGACTGGAGGTGGGAGAGCAGGGATACTCCTGAAATCTAGTGGGTAGAAGCCACTGACACTGCAGAGCACCTTACAATGCACAGGACCCTTTCCACAACCAAGAATGATCCAGTCTCAAACGTCAGTACTGGCAGCATTGAGCAGCCCTTGTCTAGAGTCCCTCTGAGATTACCTTGATCTCCTCCTCCTCTAGTCATAGCCCCTTAGCTTCCACCTTCATGTTATTCTTCTGAGCCAATCCTTGCCTTGATCTTAACCACCAATTTTTAACCTATCCCATCTTCATTAGACCGGTGGAATTGCCCAACAGGCGTCTTTATTAATCTGCAACCCTTCCTCATAGTTCAGCTTGGTGTGTGAGGGGGTGTGCTTTGGGGCCCAGTATGAAATAGTAATAAGTAATGTGGACTTTGGGTGTCATTGAGGTAGCTTCAAATCCCAACTCTGCCACTTACTACTTATATAACTGTGCCCAAGTCTCTTACCCACGCTGTGGCTCAGTTTCCCCACCTGAAAAACATGTGTAAAAATGGCACCCTACGATAAAGAATTGTTGTGAGAGTTAAGTAAGTTAATACTCATAAAGCTTTGAGAACGGCGCGTAATGTCCAAGTGCCTCACGCTGCTATGTGTGTGCTCAGTCATGTCCGACTCTTTGCGACCCCTGGATTGCAGCCCATCAGGCTCCTCTGTCCATGGAATTCTCCAGGCAAGAATACTGGAGCTGGTTGCTATATCCTACTCCCCATTTCCTACGACCTAGGGATCGAACCTGAGTCTCCCGTGTCTCCTGCATTGGCAGGCAGATACTTTACCACTTCGCCACCTGGGAAGCCCAAGTGCTTCATAAATGTTAGTTACTGTTCTTTCTCGGGAGCTCACTAAGGTCTGTGCCCTCCAACTCACTTCCTCTTCTGTACCCCCAGTCCAGGGAGAAGATATATTTTATCCATGATGGTTTCTCTGGAATGTTTGCCTAAGCTGTGAGTCGTTTCCATTTTCCTCACGGTCAGCGTTTCTAAATGTGGAAAGGCAGGAGGCACCCTGGTTTTCTCTCTCTGGTTTTGGCCACCCACATCCCCTCCCTGAGGCAAATAACGCTTGACAACATGAAGGTGGGGGAGGACAAAGAAGGGATAGGACAAGTATATCAAAACATGGTCCTGAATGACACGCGGTTCTCAGTCTGCAGGTGGAAACGGGTGAGTAAATGGATGAGAGGGTGGCTGCCTCATGGGCAGTGCTCGATTTTCTGGTACAAGCAACCATGTGGAATGTGATACCTTTCACTGCTTTGAGAGTTCATAGGAAGAAAGCAAAGTTTTTGAGGGCAGGCAAAGTTCTTTTTTGCCATGAGTTTCTGGTACCTGTAGGAAATGGAGATGTGGATACCCAAGAGAAAGAGGACTTTTTGAATTTAATCACAGTAGAGAGATTATAGCCAGAGGTACAGATTTGGCAAATAAATGGTAGTTGAGTCAATAAGAGTAAAAAAAATAAATTTAAAAAACAAGAGTATGAAAGATTGTGTAGAAAGGAGTTAGTTGAGTCAGGAAAGCAGTTTCTGGATGAATGGATGGATAGATAAATTGATGCATGGATAAATGCATGGATGGATGGGCAGAACAAGGAGGAGGAGGACCCCACTGGGAGATAGCAGGAAGACTAGGAGTGAATCATGTCACAGAATTCAAGGGAGTCAAAAGAATCAGATGGCCTGGAGAGATCAAGTAAGGTAAAAACCTAAAGTGTCCATTGAATATGGCAACAGAGTCATCGTTTTTTGCTTGGCGAAAATAGGGTAAGTAAATTATATGAAGACAGAAAACATGGTAGAATGAGCAGAGAACTAGCATTTCTAGTATATTATAGAAATAAGTCTTCAAGAAATAACCTCCCTTAGATTTGATGATAAATTTAATTTCATCCTACATCATTTCATGTATAATTTTTGGATAGACAGCAGTTGGACTGCTTTGCCTAAATTGTTTACGCATGATGACCAGCAAGAATGCTTTGCATTAAAATAATTAACATCAATCCATAGAATATTTTTGGCACCTTCACAAAAGAATAACTTGTTTTCTGGAACCCTTCATTAGTATTGTTTTGCTCTAACTTCATTTACTTGATTCTTCTCATTAGTAAACAATAAGAAATTATCTCATTAATTTGTTCAATAAATATTTATTATGCTTTGCTTTATTCCAGGCATTGTTCTAGGTGTTTGGACTATATCAGAGAATACAAAAGGCAGATAATCTTGTCCTTGTAGCATTTAAATTTCAGAATTTCGTACTAACAGGAAGTGATTGAAATTATTTATAAACGTGGTCTTGGAACTGGGCCATAGAATGACACCCGTGACGTGACATAATACAAAATGATCATATCAGAGATTGAATTAGAAAGTTTTAACTCCTGGTTCAGCTACTTTGTTACTTAAGCCTGGATCATGCCTACCACGCCAAATCATTTTGAATATTGAATTTTATCAAGTAAGAGAAGTATATGAAAACACTTTTTAAGAAAACTTCTCAGTAAGTTTACAGGAATGATGATGACGTCATCACCATTATCATCACCGTCACATCACTATCAGATCCCACTAGACTTCTTTTTTTTTTTTTTAATTAATTTATTTATTTATTTTTTCAGTGGGTTTTGTCATACATTGACACGAACCAGCAATAGATTTACACGTATTCCCCATCCCGATCCCCCCTCCCACCCCCCTCTCCACCCGATTCCTCTGGGTCTTCCCAGTGCACCAGGCCCGAGCACTTGTCTCATGCATCCCACCTGGGCTGGTGACCTGTTTCACCATAGATAATATACATGCTGTTCTTTTGCAACATCCCACCCTCATCTTCTCCCACAGAGTTCAAAAGTCTGTTCTGTACTTCTGTGTCTCTTTTTCTGTTTTGCATATAGGGTTGTCGTTACCATCTTTCTAAATTCCATATATATGTGTTAGTATGCTGTAATGTTCTTTATCTTTCTGGCTTACTTCACTCTGTATAATGGGCTCCAGTTTCATCCATCTCATTAGAACTGGTTCAAATGAATTCTTTTTAACGGCTGAGTAATATTCCATGGTGTATATGTACCACAGCTTCCTTATCCATTCATCTGCTGATGGGCATCTAGGTTGCTTCCATGTCCTGGCTATTATAAACAGTGCTGCGATGAACATTGGGGTGCACGTGTCTCTTTCAGATCTGGTTTCCTCGGTGTGTATGCCCAGAAGTGGGATTGCTGGGTCATATGGCAGTTCTATTTCCAGTTTTTTAAGAAATCTCC
Source organism: Cervus canadensis (assembly GCF_019320065.1). NCBI lineage: Eukaryota > Metazoa > Chordata > Mammalia > Artiodactyla > Cervidae > Cervus > Cervus canadensis. Next base: position 9,559,929 of record NC_057412.1, on the reverse strand, counting down.
ACACTGTTCTCTGTAGTGGCTGTACTAGTTTGCATTCCCACCAACAGTGTAAGAGGGTTCCCTTTTCTCCACACCCTCTCCAGCATTTATTGCTTGTAGACTTTTGGATAGCAGCCATCCTGACTGGTGTGTAATGGTACCTCATTGTGGTTTTGATTTGCATTTCTCTGATAATGTCCACTAGACTTCTTAATCCATCAGTCGTTTCAACTTATGGACCAGTCCTGGAAAAGTCATTGCAGTGTTTAGGAGGAAATCGAATACGTTCTGTTTGCATTTTTCATCATAACGTTATATACAAAGTTTACAAGCATTTTATACTATGTATACATTTCATAGTCAAAAGTATGTTAAAGGACTTTATATTATTTAGGTATAGTTGGGGATAAGCTCATAAAACAATTTATAGCCTTACATAGGGCAGTAGAAATAGTTAGTTTTTATTCACAGGGAATGATGATACCTTTGACAGTGCTAGATCACATATTAGGTTGAATTAAAGACACAAACACTATTTTAAGAATTGAACTTGTAAGAGTGTGTTGTCTGTGGGGACAGCAGGGGTCAGGGGAGGAACACAAAAAGATTCATGAGTTTTGCTTTGGGAAATGCTTACAGGGCTAAACCGAATTGTAGAAAATGGAAGAAACATATATAGTTTGCCTTGGCTTTTCCTGTTTTTTTTTTTTTTATTTATTTTTAATTGGAGCATAATTGCTTTACAATGTTGTGTTGGTTCTGCTGTACCACAGCGTGACCCCTCTCAGGCCTCCCTCCCACCCCTCGAGGTCATCACAGAGCACTGAGCTAAGCCCCCTCTGCTAGGTTTTTCAGGTTTTGGTACTTTGAAACGGAAATATTATGAGTTGTGTGAAACCGTCACCAACCTGTAGGCCAGTTTTCTTTACTACTGCATCCCATTCAGACATTTGATGGACTTTGCACTATTTTAATTATCCTATCTGTTTTCATCTTTCAGATCATAAGGCCTATGGATTCTCTGCCTCAAAAGATCATCAAGTAGTCACGGCAATAGAGTATCAAGGTAGAGTGCCTTGCTCCTTTTCACGTGCTGTATTGTTTGAAGACCTCATGGGGATGAATGCGTGTCTTGTTTGTCAGAAACTCACCTCACACCAGCTCCTCTGCTGAAATGCTGCTCCCTGCTGTTTCTACCTTGAGAACTCTTTCTCCACCTCCTCAGTGGAAATTTTGGACATTCCATGAAAGGCTTGGTGTACAAAGAAGGTCTCTTATTACATAAAGTATTTGCAGCAAAAAAAAATCTAATTTGTAAAACAGGGAGATGGAAATCTTGGAAAGCTGCAAGGTTAGCTAGATTTAGTCAATGGAAATTAACACTGCAAACTCCACACTGTGTATTTAAGATAACATTAATATAGCCTATTAGGGGTATCATTTTTTAAATTTATTTTAGCTTCTTAAAATATTTATAAGGGAGGAGTTGGTATTTAACAGATATAAAGTTTCAGTTTTACAAGATAAAAGAGTTCTGGAGATTGCTTACACATCAATGTGAATATATTGAACACTTCAGAACTATACAGTGAAAACCATTAAGAAGGTAAATTTTAAGTTACGTGTATTTTATAACAATTTTTTAAAAACTTTAAGGATCTAATGTGTGCATGCTCAGTCACTTCAGTCATGTCTGACTCTTTCTGACCCCATGGATTAGCTCGCCAGGCTCCTTTGTGGGATTCCCCAGGCTAGAATACTGGGGTGGTTTGTTATTTCCTTCTCCAGGGCATCTTCCTGACCCAGAGATTGAACCCACCACATCTCTTGCATTGGCAGGTGGATTCTTTGCCTCTGAGTCACCAGGGAAGCCCCTAAGGATCCAATAACAAAAAAAATTATTGCTGTTCTGTCGCTCAGTCATGTTTGACTGCTTGCGACCCCATGGACTGCAGCATGCCAAGCTTTCTTGTCCAAAAAGAATTATAGGAGTTTTTATACATTTACTTCAGTTTGACTATACTACTTTTCTGAAGGATCTTTTTACCTAGAACACATTAATAATGCTGGGCAACCTGAAAAATTACTGTTTCTTAAGTGTGATACTTCTTTACCCGATAAACATTTAAGAAACTGGTTTCAAATGTCTGTTTCCTCTTTTGATGCATGTCTTAAAAGACATATATATAATGCTCATATATGAACAGCCTTATGCAGAGAGTGTTCAACTGTGTGAGCAGTAAGTCAGAATTTAATAGCATGCTTTTCTCCACAGAAGTTATTTATGGCAATTTGTCACAATTATTTTGGTAGTACCAATTCTATTCTTGCATTATGTAAGATTTTGATCATTTCTAACTTGAGCACAGAAGTGAAAGTCAAACAATAGTCAACAATACAGAAACTAGAAAAATGAATATTCACAATGATTCTGTGTGATTCCTAAAAACGATTGTTTTGCTGCATGTTGAAAAGAATGCCTTTTCCAAACAAAGAATTATCTTTTCTCAATCCAAACCAACACAGGTATTTTTGGCAATGTAATAATCATCTTAATAGAAAAACTTGGTGCATTTTTCTGTTTTAATATGCCTTGTTTTGGGCAAGTATGCTTTATATCTACATTATTTTCTTTGCTGTCTCAAACACAGGTAATGCTTCAGTTCAAATCTGAGTAATTTGGTAGCAAATATATGATGGTGTTAAGTATGGATTTCCTTCATGCCAGGGAAAGCTTACAACTGTAAGTAAGAGAGGTCCCTCATGAGTAAAAGTAATAATGACCATTTATGGAGCATGGACCAAATGCACAGTACCATGTACACCCAAATGTGTAAATACATTGTCTCCTTTAATCTTTATGACAACTTTGCAAGACGAATAATATTGCTCTTCCCATTTTACAGATGTGAACACAACTATCTCTTTTTATAAAAATTTAAATAATTTGCCCAGTAGCAACACATCTAGTTTATGGCAAAGGTCTGACTCCAAAGTCTGTGCCTTAAACTACTATGTTATGGCATTTTGCGCTTCCCATGTGGCGCTACTTGTAAAGATTCACCTGCCAATGCAGAAGACATAAGAGATGTGGGTTTGATCTCTGGATGGGGAAGATGCCCTAGAGTAGGAGATGGCAAGCCAGTCCAGGATTCTTGCCTGGGAAATCCTATGGACAGAGTTGCCTGGCAGGCTACAGTCCATGGAGTTGCAAAGAGCTGGACGTGACTGAGCAACTGAGCATATCACATGGCATAATAACCCTGAGGGCTATATACAGAAAGAAAATCATGCTGGCCATGAATGTTGAATTTTGGCTGAAAAGAGAGAAGAAAGCTCATAGTAGATAGCTTCTAAGTCCAGCTCAGTTCAGTTCAGTCGATCAGTCGTGTCTGGCTCTTTGTGACCCCATGGACTGCAGCACGCCAGGCTTCCCTGTCCATCACCAACTCCTCGAACTTGCTCAGACTCATGTCCATCGAGTTGGTGATGCCATCCTGCCATCTCATCCTCTGTCATCCCCTTCTCCTCCTGCCCCCAATCCCTCCCAGCATCAGGGTCTTTTCCAGTGAGTCAGCTCTTTGCATCAGGTGGTCCAAGTATTAGAGCTTCAACTTCAACATCAGTCCTTCCAATGAATATTCAGGACTGATCTCTTTTAGGATGGACTGGTTGGATCTCCTTGCAGTCCAAGGGACTCTCAAGAGTCTTCTCCAACACCACAGTTCAAAAGCATCAATTCTTCAGCGCTCAGCTTTCTTTATGGTCCAGTCTCACATCCATACATGACTACTGGAAAAATCATAGCTTCCAAGTCCACTGAGTTCTTTATCCTCAGATGCCGGCCCATGCTTCTAGCAGATGTCCTGCTTCTCACAGCTTTAAAGGTCAAAGTGCTTCCCTGCTTGTAACACTCCTGAAGAACCACAAGGCGAAATTCAGATTCTAGGGAGTTGAAAAATCCAAATTCCCTCTTTTAAGTCTTTGGTCAAATATCAGCTTCTAAATGAGGCAAACTCTTACTACTGTATTTATTTAAAAATTGCATTCCTTTCCCCCAGAATTCCAAAACTTCCCGGACTCTGATCTACCCTATTTACGTAGCACAAATTACCTGTTCATGTACTGTATAATTCACTTTGTGATGTTTCTTGTGTGTCTGACCCCCTGCAAATTGTAAGATCTTGATTTCACTGCTATAGCTCAAGAACAAGGCCGGACACACAGTCAGTACTCAATATTGTTGTTGTTTAGTTGCTAAGTCCTGCCTGTCTGACTCTTCTGTGACCCCGTGGACTGTAGCCCGCCTTTTGTCCGTGGAATTTCCCAGCAAGAACATGGAGTGGGTTGCCATTTCCTTCTCCAAAGGATCTTCCCAACCCAGGGATCAAATCTGCATCTCCTGCATTGGCAGGCGGATTCTTTACCACTGAGCCATGTGGGAAGCAAGTACTGAGTATACTTTGGATAAATTCCATTTCTCCATATTTTACATGGTCAATGAGATTGAGGCTGAAATAGAGTCACTGCCCTTAAGAAAACTGTTGGTTACACTATTTAACATAATTTCTACAGAGGTTTTTCATAGAGTAATGAGTATAGAAATCAGGAAAAATTCACCAAAAGGGGTGTGTGTGTGTGTGTCCAGTTAGATATGTGAAACAATGTGATTATTTGAGTATAAATGTATTCCTAAGATCTAGGAGTGTGTACTAAAAATGAATGTGGGTGTGTGTTTAATTGTTGGAAACTCAACAAAATACGGGAAGGAAACCTATCTGAAACTCAAGACTCCGGAAGGCCACCGCCCATTCTCCTTAATCAACAGAACAGAACTGTGTTTCCTCAGACAGGTCCCTCGGTACACATTTGTCTGTGTAGCATAATTGTAAACATGTCTCTAAAATGATGTCTGTTTGTAATACAAGACCTGCTTTTAAAACTTTTAGACATCCTTAAAAACATCTTTCAGATTGTTTTCTCCTCTTTCTTTTCTCTGTCCTACTTTTTTGCCATAACCTATTATTCTATTTTTATATTTCTAGCAATGTGTGTGGAACAAGAAAAAACATAGAAACTACATTTAACAGAAAAATCATACTTCTGTCACATAGAAATCATTGCTGGGTTAATATTTTCATACATTTTCCTGCAGGTTTTTTGTTCATGTCTGTATGTATATTTTTAATAGAATATGTAATGTAAATATAAGTATTGCTTTCTAGTCTACCATATCATTTAACATCTCAAAATAATTTTTAATGGTATCAGAGATATAGAAAGGATTTTTTAGCGTAGTTTCTCTTCTAGTTAAATATACTGTTTTTTAGGTCAAACTATAATGCACTGTGAAGGAAAAAAGTTTCAGAAATAAGAAATTGAGGAGAATCCTGCTTAATACTTTGTAATAACATATATGGGAAAAGAATCTGAAAAAGAATAGATACATATCTATGTGTAATTGAATTGCTTTGTGTGTGCCTGAAACTAACACAATATAGTAAGCTATATCCCAATGTAAAATAAAAATTAAAAAAAAAAGAAATATGAAGTTGACACTCTGGAGAGCCTGGTTGAAACATCCTTTAAAAATACATAGGACTAGAGGTTTCCATTTGGCAACTTGAAGCAGTTGGTAGGCGGGCACTGGTTTTTTCCTCCCCCTGTCATCTTGTCCGGACAATTAAAAGAGAGGGCGCCTTGGGTGGTTTCTGGAATTCCTTTATGACGTACGTGCAGTGAATTTCCTGTGGTAATGTGACCCTGGTGAGCTACATTGAGGCGGTTAAACCTGAGGCCTGGATTAAATCTTTTAATTTTTTTTCTGGATTGAGGTGAAGGGTAGGAGTCAGTGATTTATTTGGAGGCCATGTTGGGTTGGTATTAATGTACGCACAGAGAAGACTATCAGAGAAGGGTTCTGGGTGAGAAGGTAGCGTGCTGAGGGGCCATCTGGACTTCCATAACGTGACCTGGGCTGGGCTAGGTGTGTTTTTTCCAGGCAGTAGGTGTGAAGCATCCACCACTGACCTCCATCCTGGCACTCATCACTGAAACTCCACTATCTTATTTGCCTCTTCTCCCAGGCTGTAAACTTGTTGAAGACTGAAATGGGGGAGAAAATGTTAATTAATCATAGCAACTTTTTGTAAAGGACTTACTCTGTCCAGGCATGTGTGCCTTGCATCTATTATTGTATGAGTGAAAACCTGTTGCTCAGTTGTCTGACTCTTTGAGACCCGGTGAACTGTAGCCCGTGAGACGCCTCTAGCCATGGAATTGTCCAGGCAAGAATACTGGAGTGGGTAGCCTTTCCCTCCTCTGGGGGATCTTCCGAAACTCAGGGATCAAACCCGGGCCTCCTGCATTGCAGGAAGATTCTTTACTGTGTGAACCACCCTGGAACCCCATTTGTATATGAAGACTCAACAACTCTATGAGGTACTGTCTTATTTTACAGATGGGAACTGAGTCTCAAGAAAAAGTAGGAAAAGCAGCCTAGTGACACAAAATTATTTTGCTAAAGAATTACAGAGCTTTCACTTTGTCTTTAAATTAAGCCAACATGGTACCTGATGAGGAAATTTATGAATAAATGAATGAATGAATGGATAAAAGAATAAGGCTGTTTAAAGTCTACTAATTAAGTAAAATATAATCTCAGAAGGACAGTTAGAAAACAAATATTTTTTGTTGTTGTTTCTAGAGGCTATTTTAGCCTGTAAATACCCAAAGAAGACCGTTTCCTCCAGATTGGAATGGAAGAAGTTGGGGCGCGGTGTTTCCTTTGTCTACTACCAACAGGCTCTTCAAGGTAAGAAGTGGGGGACTCAATGAGGTGAGAGAAAGAGAGCGCCATGTACCCCAGATCCTTTCATTCATCAATGAGAACAGGACATGGCTAGTGACTGAGAATGTGTTTCTGTAAGTGGGATGTGAAACCAGCAGAGTGAAAGTGAAGTCGCTCAGTCGTGTCCGACTCTTTGGGACCCCATGGACTGTAGCCTACCAGGCTCCTCTGTCCATGGGATTTTCCAGGCAAGAGGACTGGAGTGGGTTGCTATTTCCTTCTCCAAGTGTAATGTGAAACCAGCAGAGACCAAGACCCAACACACAACAGCAAAAACAGGACAAAGAATAGAAGTGGGTGGACTCCATGGAGGCCCTGGACTGCTCATTTTTCAGCTCTCTCTCCTAGAGGATGTAAGATACAGTTGTTTTTGCTGGTCCAGTAGATTAAATTATTGACAGAAAGGAAGGAAAGATGGTGTGGGGTTAAGATGGAGGGTCGCTGCTCAGTTTTAATAACTTTACCCTATTTCCGGGTGATCCAGAAATCTAGGTCATCACTGAGAAGCTTAGGGGGTTGGCACGTAGGGGAAGGTAAATATGACCACCTTTATCCAGGGTTTTCTTTATAAAATTTTTCGTTATACATTTCTTTATACTCCCTGATCTTGTTGAATATATGGTGAGCTTTTAATTTAAAGTGTTGATAGTGATAGATACAATGCAATGATGCTGGGATTTAGTTCAGAATAATCCAGTGGTTAGAACTGAGTTGCCGGGGTCCAGCCCCAGCAGGATCCAGGGGAACCCTCAGGATGAATGACGTTGGCGAGAAAAAGACACATGAGACCAGCCTTGATAGGGCCAAGTCTGTGAGGGAGAGAGAGAGAGAGAGAGAGAGACCAGACTGGGATGTGCAGCAGAGTCTGGCAGTGTTTTATTTTTCACCGTAGCCTTTATACCCTAAGTTGGTACATTTCTAAGGGGCAGATAAGCATACAGACTTAGTTTAACATTACATCAGCTTGTCCTTCACGAAACCAGGTGTGCTCTGTATATTTTTTGTTTATGAGAGTCTTTTCCCATAGATTTTTTGTACATTATCTTCTGGCCTTGAGGTTAGCAGAAAACAGAAAAGTGGCAGTCTCATGGTACAGCAAGTCGCAACATAATAGAAATACAATCCTGTTAACATAAAAGTCAGTCTTTTTGCAGAAATTCTCAGCTAAATTTATCTAAAAAGTTTAACACACAAAGACTGCAGCTCTGGTGAGGGAGCCCCTGTTTAGCACTCCTGGTTAAAATGAACAGTTATCTTATTGTTTTACACTAGGCCTAAGCTCTTATTTTTCTAGATCTCCAACTATATTAACAATAGTTTCCATTGCACAACCTCAGCACATTAACATCAATCAAACGTTGATCCAATAACCACTTTTAAAACAATATTTTTTGTGTTCTCTAATAGGGCTTCCTCACCCCGCAAAGGGCTCTGTGCCTATTAGGGCCTTTTTTAAGGTTAATCTCTATGTATAAAATCTTTTGGCCTTCAGGCCTGTTGACAATTTATGCCTTGCACCTGGTGCAACTTTAAGCAACTTCAGTAGCTGACCCTGTCTTTTCTGTGGTTAATCTATTTTCTTTCTATTAAGTGTCATCTCCATGGGAACTAGATAGGATTACATTTTTACAGAACAGAAATGCAAAAGATATAGCACAAAACAGGCTCTTAGTCTAAAAGTTAACTACCTACAAGAAGTTGCCAGCTAATCTCTATCTAAAGTATTTTCTATTAGGCACATTTGTGGCTATAATATTTGTGGAGCTTTTCTCACCCCGTGAAGGGGCCTATGCTTAATAGTTTCTTTTGTTAGCGTACTGTGCTTAGGATGTTTAGAACAATCATGAGCATTTTTTGCAATGAGAGCACACATTTATCAAACAAGCCAGAATGCCAGCAAAAGGGTTTGAATTGAAGCATTTTCTTCATCCCTGGCCCCTTCATAGGGTACCAGCGTCTAGGAGATTTATTAATTAGGGTTTTAAGTTGCTCTTTATCCAATGAAAGAGGAGCAGGAGAGCTCTCAGCAGGCAACGCAAGAATCCGCAGCAGGGTGAACAAGAACAACAACAGAAAAGCGGGGAGGATACAGGGTGGGGTAGAGGCCGAGGCCAACCTGGAGGGTCCCTTATCCTAGACGGCCTTGCCTGTCAGGTTTTTTCCTCATGACCTCGTCATGGATGGGGTCCCGGACGGCCTTGCCTGCCCGGTATTTTCTTCATGACCTTGTCACGGGCGAGACCTCCTAAAATGGCTCCCAGCACTGAGTGTTCTTTTGTGAACAGTCTGAGATTCTGAAAAAAAAATATATATATATATATAGAAATTTGAAATAGCAGCACTCATAAACAATTTTTACGTTTTTTCATTGAGTTTGTTAATAGGAAAATAAATGCAGTGGTTACTGAACAAAGTGATTAGAAGAAGGTAGTATATAGAAAGTTATCACCTCATTTTTTACACCATTGTCTTCTTTTTCTAAAAGGTGATTTTAAAGATCGAGCTGAGATGATAGATTTCAGCATACGGATCAAAAATGTTACAAGAAATGATGCCGGGAAATATCGCTGTGAAGTTAGTGCCCCATCGGAACAAGGTCAAAACCTGGAGGAGGATACGGTCACTCTGGAAGTATTAGGTGATGTGCTTGTGTGTGTGTCTACCTGCTGGACTCAATGACCTACCCAAGGGTGACTCAGTGACCTGGGGTTACTGTTCCTACCCTCATCCCCTCACCCAGCTCCAGAGCAGTGAGGCAACTCGGGGCCCCGGAGAGTAGAGTTATAAAGGTGGACCTCCAGCACCACCTTCCCTATAGCAGCCTCTCCACCTCACTGGCTGCTGACCTTGTACTGTTACTAATTCATTATGTCAAAGTCTCTTTCCAGTGAAGATTGAGGTAAATCTTAATGATCCTACACTGTGTGCATGCGTAATCAGTCATGTCTGACTCCTTGCGACCCCATGAACTGTAGCCCACCAGGCTCCTCTGTCCATGGGATTTTCAGGCAAGAAGACTGGAGCAGGTTGCCATTTCCTTCTCCAGGGGATCCTACACTGTACATAGAAGCATTTTCCTCAAGAGTTTATTTTTCATTCACTTTCAGCATATGTAGTGATTCTCTTATTATATAAAATAGTCTCAAATGAGATGATAGAAAAGCAATAAAACAAAAAAGTATTGGAATTAGCAGATGCAAACTATCATATATCGAATGAACAATTAACAAGGTCCTAATCTATAGCTCAGGGAGCTATATTCAGTCTTCTATGATAAACCATATTGGAAAAGAATATGAAAAACAGTGATTATCTATATATATATATGTATCTGAATCACTTTGCTGCAAGCAGAAATTAACACAACATTGTAAATCAACTATACTTCAATAAAATAAACTTTTTAGAAACTATAGGCTGGGGAAGTACAGAAGTTACTCTGGTAAGAAAAGAAATTAGCATTTATTGTGCAGCTAGTATGCATTAGGCTCTTTCAAGTGTGTGATTTTCCTTAATATGCACTGACAACCTGATTTTTATGGATGAATATATAGACGTTAAGTGATTTTCCAGGGCTGCACAGCTAGTGTCTGGACCAGTATTTGGACCCTGATCAGATTAAATGCAAAGCCAGTGCAATTAGTTACTCTGAGATACGCTGATAGACAGTAACTGCCCATGATGATCACTGGTGGAGAAACTGATCCATTCTTTTCCATAGATGTTACTGTAAACTGTCGAGCAAAGAGAATAAAGTAAATCCTCTTCCTTTTTCTATTATATGTAGGCTGTTACTAATGATGTACTGTTAACAGAAGAAATTTAATTCAGAAAATCTTGCAGGAGATTCACCTGGTGGATTAGTCTTCTGTTGCTACATAATAAATGATTACAAACTTAGCAGTTCAAAATAGCACCCATTTGGGACTCCCCTGGTGTTCAAGTCACTAAGACTCCAAGCTTCCAATGCAGGGGTCCCTAGTCAGGGAACTAGATCCCACATGCCACAATTAAGAGTTTACATGCCGTAATGAAGATTAAAGATCCCACATGCTACAACTAAGACTCAGCTCAGCCAAATAAGTAAATAAAAACATTAAAAAAAAAACACACATATTTATTAGCTCATGGTTCTATAGGTCAGAAGCCTAGCACCATGCGGGTGTCTATCACGAGGCTGAGATGAAGGAGTCAGCTGGGCTCAATTCTTGGCTGGAGGTTCTGGAGAAAATTCTGCTGCCAACCTCATTCATGCTCATTGGCAGATTTCACTTCCTTATGATTGGGCTTCCCTGGTCGCTCAGTGGTAAAGATTTCACGTCCTTGGCAGATTTCACTTCCTTATGATTGGGCTTCCCTGGTAGCTCAGTTGGTAAAGAACCCGCCCGCAATGCAGGAGACCCAGGTTCAATCCCTGGGTGGGGAAGATCCCCTGGAGAAGGAAATGGCAACCCGCTCCAGTATTCTTGTCTGGAAAATCCCATGGACTGAGGAGTCTGGCGGGCTACAGTCCATGGGGTTGCAAAGAGTCGGACACGACTGAGAGACTAAACCACCAGGTTGGTGAACACGTGGTTGTAGGTCTGAAGTCTCCAGTCCGTGCTGGCCGTCAGCTGGGGCCACACCCAATTCTACAGCCACCACATTGCTTGCCACATGGCCCTGTCCATCTACAGCCCAACAAAAGCACGTTGACTCCTTCTTGTGTTTTGAATGTCTGAATTTCCTTTCTGTGACTAACCAAGAAAACTTCTGTTTTAAAGAGATCATGTGGGACTTCCCTGGTGGTCCAGTGGTTAAGACGCTGCACTTCCACCACAGGGAGCAAGGGTTCAGTCCCTGATTGGGGAACTAAGATCCCACATGCTGCAACAGCACAACTGAAAAAGAAAGAAATTGAAAATAACTAACGAGAACCTACTGCGTAGCTCAGGGAACTCTACTCAAAGCTCTGTCGTGACCTAAATGGGAAGGAGATCCAAAAAAGAGGGTATATATGTACATACATAGCTGATTTAAGAACCGACTCATTGGAAAAGAGCCTGATGCTTGGCAAATTGAGGGCAGGAGAAGGTGGCTACAGAGGATGAGACGGTTGGATGGCATCACTCACTCAATGGACATGAGTTTGAGCAACTCCGTGAGGTAGTGAAGGACAGTGAAGGACAGGGAAGCCTGGGGTGCTGCAGTCCACGGGGTTGAAAAGAGTCGGACATGACTGAGCAACTGAACTGAACTGATGGCTGATTCACTTTGCTATACGGTAGAAACTAACACGATATTGTAAAGCAGCTATGCCCCAATAAAAACTAATTTAAAAAATTAAGAGGTCATGTGATTAGGGCAGAACCATCTGTGCAATCTCTCTTCCCTTAAAGACATATTTGCAAGCTTAATTACAACTCTAAGACCCCTACAGAGTAGGACCTACATTTATGTTTGATTGAATAACTGAGAGAAAGTGTATACACACCAGGCCCTGGGAACTTGGGGGACCATGTTAGAATTCTGCCTACACAGACAGTTCTGGATTTTCCTAGATTTAAGGAAAGTCTGGTTTACTTTACAAATTTGACTTGACTTTAAATCAGACTTTCCTTAAATCCAGGAATAGAATAGAACCCTAGAATAACACTAACACAGGTATTTTCTTTCTTGGCCTGAAAAGGATTTTTGTTTGAGTACTGGCCCTGAAAATGTTGTCAGCTTTCACTTTGAATATAGTTGATAAGAATACATTAAAACCATTGGTGAGGGGGAAAGTAGAGTTTGTTATCTAAAAAAGAATTGTAGTAGCTAATGTTGTGCTTCCTGTTGTAACAGGTAAGCCTTGAACTCTCAGTGAGTGGCTTATGTAATAGAAGTTTCTTCCTCATGTAAGTCAAGTCTAAATGGTTGGGGACAGAGATAGTAATAGTGGTAATAGATAATAGATATATAATAGATAATATAGATAGATAATAGATAAATAATAGATAATAATAGTCTTTGTGACTCCATGGACTATATCCTGCCAAGCTACTATGTCCATGGAATTCTTCAAGCAAGAATACTGGAGTGGGTTGCCATTCCCTTCTCCAGGGGATCTTCCCAAAGTCAGGGATGGAACCCAGGTTTCCCACACTGCAGGGCGATTCCAAATCAGTGGAGATCCAAGCTAATGCGAGACTAACATCCTCACTGCATAGCTTTCTGAGGTCACCATGGGTATTGACACCTAGCTGGTAGTGGGAGGGGTAGGAGTATTACCAAACCCAGGTCCCATTGCTCACCCCTCAAAAGCCATTCAAGAGGTCAGGTTGGTGGGAAGGAAGTGAAGTGAAGTGAAAGTTGCTCAGTCGTGTCTGACTCCTTGCAACTCCATGGATTTTACAGTCCATGGAATTCTCCAGGCCAGAATAGTGGAATGGGTAGCCTTTCCCTTCTCCAGGGGATCTTCCCAACCCAGGGATCGAACTCAGGTCTCCTGCATTGCAGGTGGATTCTTTACCAGCTGAGTCACGAGGGAAGCCCTGGTGGAAAGGAAAGTGTGCTTTATTTTGGATACTGGCAATGCTGGGGATGGAGGCAGGGGACGGCCCTGTCCACAGCCCAACTGCCCTCGCCCCCTGACAATCAAGGGGTAAGAGCTTTTATAGACAGAGGAGGGTGTTACATGCAGAAACAGCACATTCAGCTCTGACAGTCATCTTGAGATTGGTCATTGGTGGTCTGATCAGCAACATCTTTTTCAGGTACAATCTCCAGTTCCAGGATAGTTTGTTTCCATTTCTTTGAGGCCAGTTCTGAGAATTGTGGCAGCTACAGCCTGGGCATCATGAGTTAGCTTCTCCACCTGGGGTTTCCGTATCTATAAGACAGGATATGGCTCAGAATATTATCTATAGCCCCTCAGAAGAAACTGAAGGTCCTCGACTATGCTTAATGACTAACCTATTATTATTTGGTCTCTTTTGACTGTTTTCCTCTGTTTCTGCATTTTCTCACTTCTCTGATTAAACTTACTCTTTGACTAAATTTTTTCCACAGACAAAAGGCAGGCAGAGTGTATGATTCAGGTAACTCAAACTGGGGCTCTGTGACAACCTAGAGGGAGGGGACATATGTATACTTACGGCTATTTCATGTTGATGTATGCATGCGTGCTAAGTCACTTCAGTCATGTCCAACTGTTTGTGACCCCATGGACTGTAGCCCACCAGGCTCCTCTGTCCAGGGGATTCTCCAGGCAAGAATACTGGAGTGGATTGCCTTGTCCTCCTCCAGGGGATCTTCCCGACTCAGGGATGGAACCAGTGTCTCTAACTTCTCCTGCATTGGCAGACGAGTTCTTCACCACTAGCGCTACCCGGGAAGCCCCAGTGTTGATGTGTGGCAAAAATCAAACCAATATTGTAGAGCAATTATCCTTCAATTAAAAAAAAAAAGTGCCGGCAGAGGACACGGGGAGGGGGGATGGGGGCGGGAGCAAGGACCATAGGGTCCTGCTCTGTTTTAGAAGGAAGGAAGGAAGGAATGGAGAATCATACAGGAAGTTTTTCTAGGTCAAGACTGGGAATAGCATGTATTCCATTGGCTAGAACTCATGCATGTGACCCCATCTGGCTGCAAGGGGTCTGGCAAGTGTGGCCTGGCTGTGTGCTAGCGAAGAAAGGAAGTGGGTCTCTTGAATAATAGCCAGTCTCTATCACAGATGGCCAGTAAGTCCATCTTTACCGGGTTGTTAGTATACTTGTTCAGCTTGTAAATAACCAATGCTGTTTGATTTCCAACCTTCAGTGGCTCCGGCAGTCCCATCATGTGAAGTACCCAGTTCTGCTCTGCGTGGAACTGTGGTGGAGCTGCGATGTCAGGACAAAGAAGGCAACCCAGCTCCTGAATACACGTGGTTTAAGAACGGCGTCCCTCTGTTAGAGAATCCAAAACTGGGCTCCCAGATCACCAACAGCTCATACACAATGAATCCAAAATCTGGAACTCTGGTAAGGTCATTTTAAGCATTGGCCTAGTAACTGTCTTGCATTTGGGGAAAACATTATTAGAACTAAACTAATGTGATTAGAGGGCTGATACCGTTGCTTATTAAGTAGAGAGAGGAAAGGGGAGCAGGAAGGATGGAGCCACTCACTCAGAGAAGTGAGGGAAAACACTGCCATAGGGGATGAGAGGAGAGAACTGGGGAGCTGGGCACACAAGGCTTGGCACCCAGGGCCTGAGGCACGCTGAGATGCGGTCATGATGATGGATCAGGCCTGGAAAGGTATTAAGTGCTGTCTCGTATTTATAATATCAGGGAAATGCATGAAAACTCTCTTGGGAAAGGGAATTCTCCTACACCATTGGTGGAAATGTAAATTGGTTCCTTCACTATGGAAAACAGTATGGAGATTCCTTAAAAAACTAAAAATAGAGCTACCATATGACCCTGCAATGTCATGGGGCATATAGTTTTCTGGAGAAAACTAATTTGAAAAGACACATGCCCCTCAATGTTTATAAAGCGCTCTTTACAGTAATCAAAATGTAGAAGCAACCAAAATGTCTATCAACAGATGAATAGATAAAGTAGACGTGATGTGTGTATATATACGTGTGTGTGTGTGTGAAATAATGCCATTTGCAACAACATGGATGGACATAGAGATTATTGTATTAAGTGAAATAAATCAAAGACAAATATCGTATGACATCATTTATTCCATCATATGTGGAATCTAAAACATGATACAAATGAACTTATTTACAAAACAGAAACATACTCACAGAGATAGAAAGGGAACTTATGGTTACCAAAGGGGACAGGGAAGGATAAATTAGGAGTTTGGGGTCAGCAGATACAAAGCTACTATACATAAAATAGATAAACAACAAGGTCCTACTGTATAGCACAGGGAACTGTGTTCAACATCTTGTGATCAACTATGAGGGAAAAGATTCTAAAAAAGGATAGAGATTTATATGTATGTATAATTGAACACCAGAGACTAGCCCAACATTGTAAATCACCTGTACTATAATAAAAACTTTTTAAAAACATCACACTTGGGGATGTCCTGACCTCGGTGCCAGCCATGTGAGAACTGTGCCCATTGCCAACCTATGATAGGATGTCTGTCATTAAACTCTGCCACGACTCGTTCATCAAAACCTCTGTGACTTGACGATCTAATACTTTAGCGTTAGTCCAGATTGATGGATCAAAAAGCTTTTCTAAGGAATATTGATGGAAACCTATTTTTTAAAAAAGCTCTTTCAAGTTAATGACATTTACAAATAAAGATATTTTACTGTCTTGTCTCTGACTTTTTAGGGTCGAGGTGGGAGTAAAAGAAGATCATTAAATCTGAAGCCTTTTGTTTTTTTTTTCATTCAAAGTAGTGTGTCAGTTTAAAAATGCTGCATTTTTAGCCATGCAGGATCACTGCCACAATCATTGTGGGAAAGTTTTGAAGGCATGGTAATAAAAATTTTAATGAATTTTAAGAGGAGAGTATAATGTTTCTTTTCCTCCCTTGAGTCTGCAGTGCACAGTAACATTTAAAAACTAGATCTTCTGGTGACTAGTAAAGCATCTCGGTAAAGAGACTGAAGGATCAGCGTATCAGTGGGTGTGCTTGCTCAATAAGGAAGGACACCCTGGCCCTTTCAGAGTCAGCAGCCTCAGTCAGCAGGCCCGAGTGATTTTACACTAAGAAACTCGGCCGCAAACCTGCTGTCACACTTGGCTATATTTACTTTGCAAATTTATTTTTTCTCAGAGCAGGTGATGAAAAGCCCCAAGGCGAGTCTGAAATGATATAGATTCGCCTTCCTCAACCCCAACCCTTGAAGTATCCGTGATGTCAAAGGGGTGCAGCAGGGCAGAGCCACGATGGGCTATTTTCCTGAGAAATGAGCCAAAGACTCCAGCGTATGGATGACAGCGGCTTCCTTTGAATCGCCAGTTATCATGCGCTGGGAGATCACTTCTGGCTTCAGTCTAACTTGTTGTTTGCACATAAACCTTGGCTTTGAGTTCATGGTGAACATCACTAAAGGAGTCTGGTTCTTGGGACTGATGATTCCGCAAAGTGAGTGCACAGGAGAAAGCTTTCTGTCCCACCCTGTTGAAGGATGCAGAAAGAGGAGGGATGCTGCAGGGAGTTGAGAAGAGGGAGGAAAAGGCCTCAAAGAGGCCAGAACCCTGGCCGTTTCTGGGCACGTATATTACATGAGGTTCTTTTAGGAGTGTACTGATGGAGTTATTGCTTAAAGATATATTTTTTTCTTCCACGAATAGCAATTTAATACTGTTTCAAAACTGGACAGTGGAGAATATTCCTGCGAAGCCCGTAATTCTGTTGGACATCGCAGGTGTCCTGGGAAACGAATGCAAGTAGGTAAGCACGAAATATTGGGAGGAACAAAGCTTTTGCAGTTAGAATGTGCAGTCATTTAAAGGTGGAGAGACCAAGAGATAGGTTAAGGGCTAAGCCATGTGAAGGATAAACCAGAGGGAATGTTTAAAGTCAGCTTGACATAATGTCACAAAAAAAGCAAAGATGCTGTTTTAATCCACCTCCAAACAAGCCAAGGATATTTATCATTATATTTTACAGATTTTTGAATAATTATTGAAATAATATGCTCAGCTGAGCAATCCTGTTTCAAACAAAAGCTCAGAGTCTTGTTAAGTGCTTGGGGTCAAGGATTGAGAATAGGGATTTGAATTCCAGCTTTGCCACTTATGAACTGCATGCTTTTGAACAAGTTAATTAACTTCTGTGCCTCAGTCTCCCCAAAATGGAAATAGTGAAATACTGTCCTCATAAGGTTGGTATGAAGATTAAAATAATATTCAAAGGTGTTAGGATCGCTTTGATGTATTATGAGCACTGTTAATTATTGGCTATTTTAATTGTTAATTTTTTCAGTCCCCCAAAATACTATGTTTATACTTATTGCAGACTAAAGAGACTTTTTTTGCTGTTTTTTGGGGTCTTTCAACTGTGCCGTGTGGCTTGCAGGATCTCAGTTCCCCAACCAGAGACTGAACCTGGGACACAGCAGTGAAAGCGCCAAGTCCTAACCACTAGGCCAGCTGGGAACTCCCAAGACATGTTGAATATAGTTATGGATCTAGTTTGCTGTAAAACATAACTCATATAAATTACATAAAATAAGCTTCTTAAAGTCCAGTAAAATTCCGATTCAAGAATCTTTTCAGACTACATGGGTTTCAGAGTGAGCATGATAATTTTTTTTTGGTCTTATTTGTAATAAAATGTTTTAATTCTTTCTTGTATGAAAGTCATTGGTTTGAAAACAGTTGTGCGATAGAGAGGGATGAGCTGGAGATGGCAGCTGCAGGGTTAAAAGTCACTCCGGAGGGCTGCATCCGAAAGCAGAGTACTGAGGGCTCCCCCTGATTCAGGAACTTGTCTTCAGCTTTGTGGGGTCAGAAGTCCATTTATTCAGTGCTTTTGAGGTATGCAGATTGTAGGCAGTAATTCATACTGTCTGTGTACAGTTAACTCTTAGCATCATTTTTTTTTGAAAGAAACCATATTCTTACTAGACTTCAGGATATCCTAAAGTAAAGATGTTCAGGAGTATACTCTTAATTTCCACAAGTTTGAATTTCAGTTCTTTTTGAATTTCAGGTATACATACTATCCACCTAACTGACTCACAAGTTAAACGTTTATAGTCAGACATGAGCATTTGCTTAAATTATCAGAAAATATCCCTCTCAGTGCTGCTTTAGAGTTGTTAGAAAAATGCATCCTTTTTCTTTTCTTTAAATGCTCGTATTTAACGTCAATATCTAATTTAGCCTCATCTTAAGAAGTATTATCTATGAAGTCATAGTTTTGACATACTAGTTGGTTTTTTCCTAGCATGCAGTAAATAAATACATAAAATTTAGAATTTTGTGTTTTCCTAGTTCAGTTCAGTTCAGTTCTGACTCTTTGCAACCCCATGAATCGCAGCACACCAGGCTTCTCTGTCCATCACCAACTCCCAGAACTTACTCAAACTCGTGTCCATCGAGTCGGTCCAACTGTCTCATCCTCTGTTGTCCCCTTCCCTTCCTGCCTTCAGTCTTTCCCAGCATCAGGGTCTTTTCCAGTGAGTCAGTTCTTCGCATCAAGTGGCCAAAATTTGGAGTTTCAGCTTCAGCTGTGAGGCTGTCAGGGCTAACGCCATGGCAGGCAGCCTAGATTAGGAGTAGGCCTGGTTTCCTGGGGTAACATAATTATCAGGCCTCCTGGAGCCAGCCAATCAACATATGCCTAGCCAGAAGAAAGGGAACGTATCAGGGGAAAGCTGAAAGCCCCATGTAGGGCCAACAAAAATTACCTTGCAACTGTGTAACCAATCAGCTTGCGCCAACTACCCACTGTGTAACCAATCTGATTGCGCCAACTACCTGCTGCTTATTTTGACCTAATAAATACCGGAGAGAACTGGGGCTCGGGGCCTTTCGCCCTCACACACCTGGTGAGGGCGGGAGGCCCTGGCTGGAGTCAGTAATAAATTCCCCTATTGCGAGTTGCATTGTTTCGAGGAGTCTTCTTTCCCGACCGGGGACTCTGACTACGGGCAGAACACAGCATCATCCTTCCAATGAACATTCAGGACTGATCTCCTTTAGGATGGACTGGTTGGATCTCCTTGCAGTCCTGGAAGCATCACTTTAATTCGAACATGATTTCCACATACCTACACCTTCTGGTATAAGCTGACTCAGATGTCAGAATTACTTTGTTTAAGGCTCATCCCTTAATCCTAGATGTTTCACACTCTTGATTTGGAATTCACATCGTTGGAAATACATAATTCATGAAGTCTGATTTCCAGTTTTCTTTTTGAATTCTCACCAAGAACTTGTCACCAAAACCAGATCTGTTGACTGCTCTAAATCAATGCTTTGTAAAGTGGAGAAGAAAGTGAATCACAGGTTTGCTGGTTACTCCCAGGCCGCTTCACTGTACAGCCCCAGAAAAGGCTACTTCACACGGAGCATGTGGTTCCTTTCCTCTCCGCCCAAATAATGATCCCCTCCTTTTATCGTGGCTTTTTTTTTTAAAGAAAGAACACACTATTTTCATACGTGTTACTACATTTTCTATTTAGTCAGGCATAAGGTGGGTGGTAGTGTTGAGAATACTTGAACTCACTGAACTTTAAAGTTCACTTGTAACCTGATATTTAATCATATGGATTATTGTGTCTCCAAATGCCTGCTGGAGAATGCCATATATTTGTATTTTATTTCTGGATCATAGAACTTTTTCAAATATAAAAGGTTCTTATAAAACTTAGCTCTGTTAATATTTCCAGCCAATTTTGAACCATGTCCTGTAAGTGAGTTAGTTGACCAGACTTAAAGAGCATGAAACTATCTGTTGTTTTTGGTGTGTCTACAAAGGGGAGCTTTTTGAGCTTTTGCAACTGAATGACTACATCTGTCCATCTTTTTGACATGAGTTCATGCGTGGATTCTTTTGCATTCCAGATGATCTAAACATAAGTGGCATCATAGCAGCTGTGGTCATTGTGGCCTTAGTGATTTCCGTCTGTGGCCTTGGCGTGTGCTACGCACAGCGGAAAGGCTACTTTTCAAGTAAGTAAATTTCCCTCTTTGCTAGAAAACTTCTGTGGGTATTGAGTTTTCTTCCGAGACACTGATTCTTCTAAGAGGTTCTAACAAACTCTGGAGAACATATTTGGTTAACTTTCCTGCAGTAGGAAATGTTCAAGCTGACACTCTGGTGAGTCATGAAGCATCCTGGCAAACATAGGGAGGAAAAGATAGAGCTGTCTCATCGCAACATTTCAGGAAACACCACAGAATCCGTGAGAGGCTCCCTGGAGTGGCATAGGGCAGCGACACCAAGAGATGCAGCGGGGGTGGGCGTTGATAGCACATGTTCATCTATTTAAGATCCTTTTAAGTTAGGAATTGTGCTTCTTAAGGTGTAAATTAATTTCTAGTTTTATGATAAAAATTTCATTGGAATAAATCTGTGAAATGTTCTATCAGTGTAGACCCACGGAATGTTAAATGTCACGTTTAGCCCAAATGTATTTAGAAGAGAATTGTTCAGTAAAAACTAGAAACCTATAGTATTATAGTTGCTTCTGAGGTTTTGATTTCTTCGGGTTTGGGTCTCTTGGAGCTCCTGTTTGGTGATACAGTAAGTTTGAGGTAAATGGATGAGGTTTTTAAGTGCTTTATTCTTTTAATGCCTTTCTTTACTCCTAGCCATTTTATGGTGAACACTACTTTTGGAAATTAGGTTTAAACATTTTTTTATACCAAAATAAAACTTAAATTTAAAGGGAGTTTCTAATGATACCTATAAATATGTGTTGTAAAATGTTTTCATAAATGTGGTTTCAGGGATATTCCCTATTATTAAAAATAACTGCTCTGTGAGTTAATAAGTAGCTGTTCTTTTGTGTGGTGTTTCAGTCCAGTCCAGTGTAATGTAATCTGGCTGCTGGTCCCCCTGCTGGTCATCCATGGAAGTACAGACAGATTAGATTATTCATTAAAATTCTTGTCATCTCTTACCTCTACCTGCAAAGAATGTCTGTCCGAGTGTTTTTATTAAAGATTTGGTAAACAGTTTTTCTTAAAATAATGAATTACTTGAAGATTTTTATATGAATATTACTAATTCATTAGCTAGAAATGTTACTCTCATTTTCGTCTAGCAGAAAACCTCTCTAGGAGAGTTGTTTTCTTGAACTTGCATTTCAGAAGGGGTTGGTGAACTGTGACTCATGGACCAGATCTGGTCTGCCACTTGATTTTTCTATGGACCACAAGCTAAGAATACTTTTTGCAAATAAACTTTACAATCTATCTGATAACAGGGAACTATTGTTGAACACCAATTAAGAAAAATATCCCCCCAAAATAATTCCATGCTTCTAATTAGTAGACCTGTATTACTAGATTTTGATTATTATGTTTTTATTTCAGTGGGTTTATTGAAAGTTACTTGAAAAAAAATCTGTAAGTGCTTGGCAAAAAAAAATGCACATGCCTTTTTTTTTTTTACTTTTCATCTTATATTGGAGTACAGTCGATCAACAATGTTACATTAGTTTCAGGTTTACAGCTAAGTGATTCAGTTATATTATGACTTCTTAATTCATTGATAAAAATTTTTGGAAATTTGTTTTCTCTTTTGTTATGTTAGTACCTACTTAATATCCTTGATTGTACCTCTTTGCCTACAAAGCCTAAAATATTTACCTTGTGGGCCTTTACAGAAAAAGTTTGCCTACCCTCCATTTAGAAGGTATAAATGTCAGCGAATGAGAATCAAAATTGAAAACAAGGAATTAATTCCAAACTCATTTTTATATGAATCTGTATCATACCCTATTCTTACATTAATGATATTTACTTATTCTTTTGTAGAAGAAACATCTTTCCAGTAAGTATACTTTCTTAATGCATGCTTTCCCCCACATCAACTGCTTTTTTGTTAATCATCCGTTTAAATTCAAAAGTGGGAAGTTGGGTTATTTGTGAGGGTTTAATTCTTTGGGCAGTGACTTGGATTCATCAAGGAACACAGCCCACCTCATGCCTACTTATCAGTGATGCTTAATCATCTAGAAGAGAACTGTGCTGTGCTTAGTCATTCAGTCGTGTCTGACTCTTTGCGACCCCTTGGACTGTGGCCCGCCAGGCTCCTCTGTCCATGGGATTCTCCAGGCAAGAATACTGGAGTGGGTTGCCATGCCCTCCTCCAGGGGATCTTCCCAACCCAGGGATCAAACTCAGGCCTCCCGCACTGCAGCAGATTGTTTACCGTCTGAGCCACCAGAGAAGAAATAGTGTCACTAATTTGACTTCTTAGGCATTTGCCCAGTACTACTTGAAAAAATCTTTTTTTTCCTATGTTTCCCTAAATTTAAAGTGTTCAAATAAAATTTTCTTTAGCACTAAATTTAACATTTAGTTGGATGCCAATTATGTGTCCAACCCCATCCTAGGGACTGGTAACACAGCAGTGAACAGAACAGACCAAGAAACCCCTCTGTCCCATGGAGTTACATTCTAGTGGAGGACGGTGGAAAGTGAACAAGTACATGAGCTTAACAGTATGTGAGATTGTGATAAGTATAATGGAGAAAAATAAAGCAGCAAGAGAACAGAGAATGCAGAGGGCAGATTATCCTTGTCAATAGGTGGTTAGGGACGGCCTCGCTGATGAGGGGACATTTGAGAAGGGTTCGAAGGAGGGAGGGAGTCATGCAGGTAACCATGAGACGCGTGTTCAAGCAGAAAGGAGAGAACAAGGGGAAAGGCCTGTGTATCTGAGGAACAATAAGGGGATCAGTGTGGTTGGAGCAGAGTGAGAACAACTCGAGGAAGACATGAGTGAGCACAGTAGCGTAGTGGGGGCAGATGACAAATTACACACAGCCTCTTCCCAGCAGAAGTTTGGCTTTGGCTCTGAGTAAGATGGGACATCATTGGAGAACCTTGAGCAGACAGGTGGCATCTTCGTACTTAATTCTTAAAACTCACACTGGCTGCTCTGTTGAGAATAAACTGTAAAGGTGACAAAGGGTGGAGGAAGCAGAGAGACCAATTAGTTAATTACTAAATAATCTAGATGAGAGAAGATGGCGGATACTCCCAAAATGATGGTGTCGACAATGTTGAGAAGTGACAGTCAGTTCAGTAATTCAGTCATGTCTGACTCTTTGCGACCCCATAGATTGCAGCACGCCAGGCTTCCCTGTCCATCACCAACTCCCCAAGCTTGCTCAAACTCATGTCCATCAAGTCAGTGATGCCTTCAAACCATCTCATCCTCTGTCGTCCCCTTCTCCTCCTGCCCCCAATCCCTCCCAGCATCGGGGTCTTTTCCAGTGAGTCAGTTCTTCCCATCAGGTGGCCAAAGTATTGGAGTTTCAGCTTCAACATCAGTCCTTCCAATGAATATTCAGGACTGATTTCCTTTAGGATGGACTGGTTGGATCTCCTTGCAGTCCAAGGAACTCTCAAGAGTCTTCTCCAGCACCACAGTGCAAAAACATCAATTCTTTGATGCTCACCTTTATGGTCCAATTCTCACATCCATACATTACTGGAAAAACCATACCTTTGACTATACGGACCTTTGTTGGCAAAGTAATCTCTCTGCTTTTTAAAATGCTGTCTAGGTTGATCATAGCTTTTCTTCCAAGGAGCATCTTTTAATTTCATGCCTGCTGTCACCATCTGTAGTGATTTTGGGGCCCCAAAAAATAAAGTCTCTCACTGTTTCTATTGTTTCCCTATTCGCCATGAAGTGATTGGATGCCATGATCTTAGTTTTCTGAATGTTGAGTTTTAAGCCAGCTTTTTCACTCTCCTCCTTCACTTTCATCAAGAGGCTCTTTAGTTCTTCTTCACTTTCTGCCATAAGGGTGATGTCGCACAATCTTGATTCCAGCTTGTGCTTCATCCAGCCCAGCATTTCGTGTGATGTACTCTGCATATAAGTTAAAAAAGCAGGGTGACAATATACAGCCTTGACGTACTCCTTTCCCGATTTGGAACCAGTCTGTTGTTCCATATCCAGTTCTAACTGTTGCTTCTTGACTTGCATACAGATTTCTCAGGGGGCAGGTCAGGTGGTCTGGTATTCCCATCTCTTTAAGAATTTTCCACAGTCTGTTGTGATCCACACAGTCAAAGGCTTTGGAGTAGTCAATAAAGCAGAAATAGATGTTTTTCTGGAACTCTCTTGCTTTTTCAATGACCCAACGGATGTTGGCAATTTGATCTCTGGTTCCTCTGCCTTTTCTAAATCCAGGTTGAACATCTGGAATTTCACAGTTCACATACTGTTGAAGCCTGGCTTGGAGAATTTTGAGCATTACGTTACTAGCGTGTGAGATGAGTGCAGTTGTGCAGTAGTTTGAACATTCTTTGGCATTGCCCATCTTTGGAATGAAAGTGACCTTTTCCAGTCCTGTGGCCACTGCTAAGTTTTTTAAATTTGTGGAATATTGAGTACAGCACTTTCACAGCATCATCTTTTAGGATTTGAAATAGCTTAGCTGGAATTCCATCACCTTCACTAGCTTTGTTGGTAGTGCTGCTTCCTAAGGCCCACTTGACTTCACATTCCAGAATGTCTGGCTCTAGGTGGGTGATCACACCACCGGGGTTATCTGGGTCATGAAGATATTTTTTGTGTAGTTCTTCTGTGTATTGTTGCCACTTCTTAATATCTTCTGCTTCTGTTAGGTTCATAACGTCTCTGTCCTTTATTGTGCCCATCTTTGCATGAAATGTTCCCTTGGTATCTCTAATTTTCTTGAGGAGATCTCCTGTCTTTCCCATTCTATTATTTTTCTCTACTTCTTTGCATTGATCACTGGGAAAGGCTTTCTTATCTCTCCTTACTATTCTTTGGAACTCGGCATTCAAATGGGTATATCTTTCCTTTTCTCCTTTGCCTTTAGCTTCTCTTCTTTTCACAGCTATTTGTAAGGCCTCCTCAGACAATCATTTTGCCTTTTTGCATTTCTTTTTCTTGGGGGTGGTCTTGATCACTGCCTCCTGTACAATGTCATGAACCTCTGTCCACAGTTCTTCAGGCACTCTATCAGATCTAATCCCTTCAATCTGTTTGTCACTTCCACTATATAATCTATATAATAATTAAGGGATTTGATTTGGGTCATACCTGAATGGTCTAGTGGTTTTCCCTACTGTTTCCAATTTAAGTCTGAATTTGGCAATAAGGAGTTCATGATCTGAGCCATAGTCAGCTCCCAGTCTTGTTTTTGCTGACTGTATAGAGCTTCTCCATCTTTGGCTGCAAAGAATATAATCAAGCTGATTTTGGTGTTGACGATCTGGTGATGTCCATGTGTAGAGTCTTCTCTTGTGTTGTTGGAAGAGGGTGTTTGCTATGACCAGTGCGTTCTCTTGGCAAAACCCTATTAGCCTTTGCCCTGCTTCATTTTGTACTCCAAGGACAAAACTGCCTGTTACTTCAGGTATCTCTTGACTTCTTACTTTTGCATTCCAGTCCCCTATAAAGAAAAGGACATCTTTTGGGGGTGTTAGTTCCAGAAGGTCTTGTAGGTCTTCATAGAACTGTTCAACTTCAGCTTCTTCAGCATTACTGGTTGGGGCATAGACTTGGATTATTGTGATATTGAATGGTTTGCCTTGGAAATGAACAGTGATTATTCTATTGTTTTTGAGATTGCATCCAAGTGCTGCATTTCAGACTCTTTTGTTGACTATGATGACTACTCCATTTCTTCTAAGGGATTCTTGCCCACAGAACTAGATATAATGGTCATCTTAGTTAAATTCACCCATTCCAGTTCATTTTAGTTCACTGATTCTTAAAATGTCAGTGTTCACTCTTGCCATCTCCTGTTTGACCACTTCCATTTAACCTTCATTCATGGACCTAACATTCCAGGTTCCTGTGCAATATTGCTCTTTACAGCATCAGACTTTACCTCCATCACCAGTCACATCCACAACTGGGTGTTGTTTTTGCTTTGGCTCTGTCTCTTCATTCTTTCTGGAGTTATTTCTCCACTGATCTCCAGTAGCATATTGGGCACCTACTGATCTGGGGAGTTCATCTTTCAGTACCATATCTTTTTGTCTTTTCATACTGTTCATGGGGTCTCAAGGCAAGAATACTGAAGTGGTTTGCCATTCCCTTCTCCAGCGGACCACATTCTGTCAGACCTCTCCACCATGACCCGTCCATCTTGGGTGGCCCCACACGGCATGGCTCATAGTTTCATTGAGTTAGACAAGTCTGTGATAAGTTGGTAAATCTATTCTGAATCTATTTTGAACAATATGCTGATTGAATGTGGACTCTGAGAAGAAGAAAGAAATCAGAGATGGCTTCAAGGCTTTGGAAGGATGAAGTGTGAAAAGTTTACTGAAGTGTGTAAGGTTTTGGGAGGAGTATGTTGGGGAGTAGGGTTGAGGGTAGGTGGAGACCTCAGGAGTGCTTTGGAATTTTAATATTTGAGATGTTTATTATACTTCCAAGTAGAGATAATTAGTGACTAGCTGAGCACATGAATGTGGGATTGAGGAAGCATCTTGACTGGAGTTAACCAGGGCTTCCCTGGTGCCTGACAGTAAAGAATCTGCCTGCAATACAGAAGACCTAGGTTTGATCCCTGGGTCAGATCCCTGCAAGAAAAGAACAGCAACCCACTCCAGTATTCTTATATGGAGAATTCCACGGACAGAGGAGCCTGGTGAGCTACAGTCCATGGGGTCGCAAAGAATCAGACACAACTGAGCGAATAGCACTTTCATTCTTCTTAACTAGAGTTAGAAATTGAGGAGTCATTGGTGTGTGAGATCTGTATGAGATCATCACAGTCTCCAGTTTATGTGCAGCTGGTTTGTCACTGTCCTCCTTGTATGAATGGAAATGGCAGGCCCAACCTGGAGCGTATGGGCATTCTTCTCTTCTCTGCCACCATTGATTTTCTGTGCCTAGACTTGCTCCTCAACGCTGGTCTTTGAGTCCCATAGCATCCCAGGGCAAGTCCAGGGTGAGGTCCGAGTTAGCAGGGCTAGCCATAGTTAGTTTCTGGGTGACCTTGGAAAAGCAGAGTAGCCTGATGATATAGCCACAAACCCCAGGCAATTGTGAAGATTCCTGCTTTTATTAAGATGGAAAGTAATTGTAGGGAGGGTTATGAACAGAGGAGAGACATCATCTTATATATGGAGAAAGGCTGACCACACTATGGTGAGAGAGGTTATTATCTTTCATTGAATCACAGTGTGTCTACTAACTCAGGAAGTAATCTGGGAGAAAATATCTTTATTCCTAGATACGTCTCCTATTTGTCAAGTCCATCTCCCTCAAAATGTGTTGGATAATGAATTGGATGTTGCATTAGCCTGCTAGAGCTGCCTTAAAAGTGCCATAGACTGGTGACTTAAACAATAGAAATTTATTGTCTCATAGTTCTGGGATCTAGAAACCCAGACCTCTTTCCTTGACTTAAATATGATGCTGTCCCTGTGTTCACATGGTCTTCCCTCCATCCATGTTTATGTCTAAATTTCCTCTTCTTATAAGGATATCAGCCATATTGGATTAGGGCCCACTCTAATTAGTTTAGTTAATTTAATTACCTTTTTAAAGACCCTGTCTCCAAGTACAGTCACATTCTGAGGTACTGGAGAGAATTGGGACTTGAACCTATGAGTATTTGGTGGGAATACAGTGCAGCCCATAACAGATAACTGAAACCATAATCACTGTGTAAAACTTTTTTTCCATGGAAAAAATGAAATTTGAGGTTGTAATGATCAAGCTTTCAAAATGTTAAATCTTGATGAGTTGGTGAGTTAAAAGTTAGTAAGTCTGTGGTTTGCATATTCTGCAAACTTTGTTAGTATCTAGCCTGAGGCTACAAGTAGATTCACAGGGCTTCACACATACTGATATATTGTTGCATGCTTTCCTCTGTGAATATCATCTATAAATATAAGAAATTCAGTTAGGAGTGCTGGGCTTTTTATACCTGGCTAAGATATATGTTCTTCTTCCTGTTGAGAAAAATGTATGGAGGTAACATTAACTGAAAGAGGATATGTATTTTAGAATTGGAAGCAATAATGTAGTAAATGTTCTTTTTTATATTCCACAAACAGGAAGAGTAGTTCTGCATCTAAAGCCACTACCATGAGTGAAAATGTGAGTATTTTTAAAGCATATTTATAGAACAGATGTGTTTAGGGAGTCGGGCAGGGAAGTGAATTAATTGTATGGAATTGATGGATTTCTTCATTTAATATACCTTGTACCCGTGTCTACCATTGGTCTTTATAAGGAACTAAATAAATGTTAGCTCCCATCCCCTGCCCGGGATGGCTGCATTTGTAGAGCAATGGGGCTTTCCCATCCCATTATTTTCTGTCCTGGTGTTTTCTATTGTTAGTCAACCTCCTTAGCATCATTAGATCTGGCATGGTCAGCTCCATTTTAAAGATGAGGAAACTTTACTATATTCGTTGATTAGCTCTAGTAATTTTCTGGTAGAGTCTTTAGGGTTTTCTATGTAGAGGACCATGTCATCTGCAAACAGTGAGAGTTTCACTTCTTCTTTTCCTATCTGGATTCCTTTTACTTCTTTTTTCTGCTCTGATTGCTGTGGCCAAAACTTCCAAAACTATGTTGAATAGTAGTGGTGAGAGTGGGCACCCTTGTCTTGTTCCTGATTTTAGGGGAAATGCTTTCAATTTTTCACCATTGAGGATAATGTTTGCTGTGGGTTTGTCATATATAGCTTTTATTATGTTGAGGTATGTTCCTTCTATTCCTGCTTTCTGGAGAGTTTTATCATAAATGGGTGTTGAATTTTGTCAAAGGCTTTCCTGCATCTATTGAGATAATCATATGGTTTTTATCTTTCAATTTTGTTAATGTGGGTGTATTACATTGATTGATTTGCGGATATTAAAGAATCCTTGCATTCCTGGGATAAAGCCCACTTGGTCATGGTGTATGATTTTTTTAATATGTTGTTGGATTCTGTTTGCTAGAATTTTGTTAAGGATTTTTGCATCTATGTTCATCAGTGATATTGGCCTGTAGTTTTCTTTTTTTGTGGCATCTTTGTCTGGTTTTGGAATTAGGGTGATGGTGGCCTCATAGAATGAGTTTGGAAGTTTACCTTCTTCTGCAATTTTCTGGAAGAGTTTGAGTAAGATAGGTGTTAGCTCCTCTCTAAATTTTTGGTAGAATTCAGCTGTGAAGCCATCTGGTCCTGGGCTTTTGTTTGCTGGAGATTTCTGATTACGTTTCGATTTCCTTGCTTGTGATGGGTCTGTTAAATCTTCTATTTCTTTCTGGTTCAGTTTTGGAAAGTTATACTTTTCTAAGAATTTGTCCATTTTCTTCCAAGTTGTCCATTTCATTGGCATGAGCTGCTGGTATTAGTCTCTTATGATACACTAACAATGAGAAAACAGAAAGAGAAATTAAGGAAACAATACCATTCACCATTGCAACAAAAAGAATAAAATACTTAGGAGTATATCTACCTAAAGAAACAAAAGACCTATACATAGAAAATTATAAAACACTGATGAAAGAAATCAAAGAGGACACAGACAGATGGAGAAACATACTGTGTTCATGGATTGGAAGAATCAATATTGTCAAAATGGCTATACTACCCAAAGCAATCTATAGATTCAATGCAATCCCTATTAAGCTACCAATGGTATTTTTCACAGAACTAGAACAAATAATTTCACAATTTGTATGGAAATACAAAAAACCTCGGATAGCCAAAGTAATCTTGAGAAAGAAGAATGGAACTGGAGGAATCAACCTGCCTGACTCGGACTATACTACAAGCACAGTCATCAAGACAGTATGTACTGGCACAAAGACAGAAATATAGATCAATGGAACAGAATAGAAAGCCCAGAGATAAATCCATGAACCTTATAGACACCTTATCTTTCGACAAAGGAGGCAAGGATATACAATGGAAAAAGACAACTCTTTAACAAGTGGTGCTGGGAAAACTGGTCCAACCACTGTAAAAGAATGAACTAGAACACTTTCTAACACCATACACAAAAATATAACTCAAAATGGATTAAAGATCTAAATGTAAGACCAGAAACTATAAAACTCCTAGAGGAGAACATAGGCAAAACATTCTCCGACATAAATCACAGCAGGATCCTCTATGACCGACCTCCCAGAATATTGGAAATAAAAGCAAAAATAAACAAATGGGACCTAATGAAACTTAAAAGCTTTTGCACAACAAAGGAAACTATAAGTAAGGTGAAAAGACAGCCCTCAGATTGGGAGAAAATAATAGCAAACGAAGCAACAGATAAAGGATTAATCTCAAAAATATACAAGCAACTCCTGCAGCTCAACTCCAGAAAAATAAATGACCCAATCAAAAAATGGGCCAAAGAACTAAACAGACATTTCTCCAAAGAAGACATACAGATGGCTAACAAACACATGAAAAGATGCTCAACATCACTCATTATCAGAGAAATGCAAATCAAAACCACAATGAGGTACCATTACACGCCAGTCAGGATGGCTGCTATCCAAAAGTCTACAAGCAATAAATGCTGGAGAGGGTGTGGAGAAAAGGGAACCCTCTTACACTGTTGGTGGGAATGCAAACTAGTACAGCCGCTATGGAGAACAGTGTGGAGATGTCTTAAAAAAACTGGAAATAGAACTGCCATATGACCCAGCAATCCCACTTCTGGGCATAAAACAGCGAGGAAACCAGATCTGAAAGAGACATGTGCACCCCAGTGTTCATCGCAGCACTGTTTATAATAGCCAGGACATGGAAGCAACCTAGATGCCCGTCAGCAGATGAATGGATAAGGAAGCTGTGGTACATATACACCATGGAATATTACTCAGCCATTAAAAAGAACTCATTTGAATCAGTTCTAATGAGATGGATGAAACTGGAGCCCATTATACAGAGTGAAGTAAGCCAGAAAGATAAAGAACATTACAGCATAACACATATATATGGAATTTAGAAAGATGGCAATGATAACCCTATATGCAAAACAGAAAAAGAGACACAGATGTACAGAACAGACTTTTGGACTCTGTGGGAGAAGGCGAGGGTGGGATGTTTCGAGAGAACAACATCGAAACATGTATATTATCTATGGTAAAACAGATCACCAGCCCAGGTGGGATGCATGAGACAAGTGCTCGGGCCTGTTGCACTGGGAAGACCCAGAGGGATCGGGTAGAGAGGGAGGTGGGAGGGGGGATCGGGATGGGGAATACATGTAAATCTATGGCTGATTCATGTCAATGTATGGCAAAACCCACTACAATATTGTAAAGTAATTAGCCTCCAACTAATAAAAATAAATGAAAAAAAAAAATAAAGATGAGGAAATTAGGACACGCTTCTCACAGGATGACAGTAGCCACCCTGGGACCCACGTACCTTTATCTTTGTCAGCTTGACCGAGCAGATGGCTCCCAGCAGATCTGTGGGTCCAGACTCTCCTGTACTTACTTGGAAATTTAAGGGGTATGGAATGTCCTCTGCTTTTGCCGAAAGGAACATATCAGAAATCCTTGAAAAGACGCAAGAATCACCAAACTCAGATGGTTAAGGGAACATAATTTGGATGTTCGGAACCTTGTGTACTTTTGATTAGTAAGCACTCCAGAGAAGCAGTTAATACGATCATTGCTCAGATTTTGTAGCTCTTTGGATGGCTATTCAGCCTTCTGGACTAGCTTTCAGGAATCCAGTGGGAGGAGGGAGGTTTCCCATGTTTTTGAAGTCGAATTCCTTGCTTGACAAGTGGAGTGCTGCGTCCCTAAATTCCTTAGTACATTCTGCAGGGATTCACTTAGGTTTCCTTTCAGTAGAGCTTGGGGTGGGACATGCACATCAGTTTTTTAAACACTTCAGTGACTCTAATAGACAATAACCTTTGAGGCCTACATACTCACCCACAGAGTTTTTCCTACCAAAGATTTAAAAAATTGTCTACTCCAGAATCTATCATGGAAGTCACTTTATTTTGTGGTTTACAATACCGAAGCCTGTTGTTCCATAGAAGACAAGCAACATGGAACTCCATATTTGCTCCTATAATTTGTAGAAAATTACTCCTCGAGTGTGGAATAAAATAATCTCATCCCACCAAACAAGAAGAGATGCTTGGTGGCTGAGTCGGAAGAACAGAAGCCTCACTCTTTTTCCTGGTCTTCCTCTCCGTTGCCTTCGTCAGCTGAGAACTAGTCTCCAGTTCGAGTTCTGCCTGAGAGCAGGGTTTCTCAAAGTTGGCACGACCGACATGTTCTTCTAATTCTTAGACAAGAATTTATGTAAGAAACAACAGTTTCTTCTAAGGCTTGTCTAATTAATTTTTGTGATTTCACATAATTCTTTGTTGTGGGGGGCTGTCCCGTGCATTGCAGAATGTGTGGGAGCATCTGACCCCCACCAGCTCTGTGCCAGTAGCATCCTCCTAGCAAACAAGATTTCTCCTGCTCAGTTCCCCATTCCTACTTCTTTACTCTTTAGGCAAAGTTTCAGAGATTTGTCTCCTAATACTTAATTGCCCATAAAATAGATGTAATTAAATCTGTTTGGTTTGTACCTGCAAGATTCTCATAATGGGTATATCTTTGTACTTGTAAGATTTCTGTATTTCTTAATATATGAATTAATACATCATATTTAAACAATTTTTCTTTCTCTTCCTAGGATTTCAAGCACACAAAATCCTTTATAATTTAAAAGAATCCTACCTTGGCGATACACCAAAACCACAGTTGTTGCACAAGTTATTGAAAGATTATAAAACTCTGCTTTGTCTTACATTTGCGAAGAGGTACATGAGGATATGAAATTGGTATTGCATTATAATCTGTATGACTGCTAAATCACTTAAAATTTTTATACAAATAGTTCTGTGAGCACCTAAAATACAAATCTGGCTTCTTGTGTCTTGACAGAGGTACAGGAATCAAAATACTTTGTAATATTCTGGGGCTTTTGAAATGTTAAATATCCTAACTTCTAGCAAAAGTTACTAAAATGTATCATTCTGGTTGTGAAATTAATCCAAAGAGTATGAAAATATCACCTACATGCACCCTCTGTGAGAGTGTGATTTAGAGGGTTCAGAATACTCTGACAGACACAAAAGGAGCCTCTGGTCGCATTCCTGCCAGAATCCTCCTTTTCCTCTTATCTAATCCTTATTCTGCTGCTTGTTTATCACTGGTCTAGTCACAGAATGGTGGCAGAATGGGTCTCATAACCCAAGGATTTCACTCTGTGTGTACTTTCATTTCTGAGAACCACAAGCAACATGAAGAAAAATACGTAATACCAGAGCTCACTCACCTGGGTGTGTTCTTGATTTCTTCATTAAACATCATTTTGAGAGTCAAACACAAACCCAAGTGTCTTATTTCACCCTCAGAGCTGGTTGTTGCCATTTCCTTCCCCTGAGACTCCTTTGAAGGGGATCAGTGACCTTGGCATCAGAACTCGCCACTGGAGCCGATGCACATAACCCTGTCGATACCTGTTGTTGGGTGATGGTGACTTCACATCTGTCTCTAAAAACCAAGCAGTGAAATTTTGCATTCGGCCAAGTGCCTTGCTGTTATGGCCAGCCCTCTGCCAGTCCTTCTTATGGCAAAGTCAGGGATATGGAGGGAGGAGTGGTTGTCTAACCAGTAAAATGAGATGAAACAGCTTGAGCTCCCTGTGGTTCTTGGCACCCAGTGCCACACTTGATACATAGAAGACACAGGAGAAATTAAATGAAAAAATGGGTCTGATCATCTGGTTTCTCAACTGACAGATCACGAAGACCTCCAGCTAGTGTTACAAAGTGAAAATTCCAATGATCTGTGTAATAGGAGAGCAGTTAGATTGTGTTAAGAACATAATCATCTAGAACTTATTTTGGTTATTCAACTCATATTGACAAAACAATATGGCTAGGGCGTTCCCAGTTCTGGGAAAATCTAGATGAAAAGGTTCCTCACTACCTTTGACAATTTTGAACATGGTTAAGCTGCTTTTGGACAACAGACCCTGGTGACTCAGATGGTAAAGAATCTGCCTGCAGTGCTGGAGATCTGGGTTCAATCTCTGGGTCGGGGAGATCCCTGGAGAAGGGAATGGCTACCCACTCCAGTATTCTTGCCTGGAGAATTCCATGGACAAAGGAGCTACAGCCCATGGGATCCCAAAGAGTCGGACATGGCTGAGCGACTCACACTTTCACTTTTCAAGCTGCTTTTAAAGGAGTCCACTCTTTTTGCCCAGCATGTGCTAAGTTGCTTCAGTCGAGTCCAACTCTTTGAGACCCTAGCAAATCCCTAGGATTCACTGGACTGACGACTGGATTAAGTACTCACCAAGAGCCGAATATATGCCTGGACACGTCCCTAGTCTGTGACATTCAGTGATTCTCACCAGAATTCTCACCCTCCCAACATTTTCTGTGAAGGGCCAAGAAGTAGATAGTTCAAACCATACAAGGCCATATGGTCCCTGCTACAACTGCCTGGACGTACTCGGCTCTGCAATTTTTCATGCCATTGGAGCATGAGAGCAGCCATAACAATAAATTTTTTAAATGGTCTCATTTGTTTATTTCATAAACAGTAAGCTATTGAGGTTAGCAATATCAATAACCTCAGAAACGCTAATGGAAAAGAGTGACACCACTCTTAAGGCAGAAAGCAAAGAGGAACTAGAGTCTCTTTGATGAAAGGGAAAGTGAAAAAGCTGGCTTAAAACTTAACATTCAAAAAACAAAGATCTTAGCATCCTGTCCCATCACTTCATGGCAAATAGATGGGGAAACAATGGAAACAGTGACAGACTTTACTTTCTTGAGCTCCAAACTCACTGCAGATGGTGACTAAAGCCATGAAATTAAAAGACACTTGCTCCTTGGAAGAAGAGCTATGACAAACCGAGACAGCATATTAAAAAGCAGAGACACCTTACTTTGCTGACAAAGGTCTGTCTAGTAAAAGCTATGGTTTTTCCATTAGTCATGTATGGATGTGAGAATTGGACCATAAAGAAGGCGGACTGCCAAAGAAATTGATACTTTTGCACTGTGGTGTTGGAGAAGACTCTCGAGAGTCCCTTGGACTGCAAGGAAATCAAACCAGTCAATCCTAAAAGAAATCAGCCCTGAATATTCATTGGAAGGACTGATGTTGAAGCTGAAGCTCCAATACTTTGGCCACATGATGCGAAGAGCTGACTCATTGGTAAAGACCCTGATGCTGGGAAAGATTGAAGGCAGGAGAAGGGACAACAGAGATGGTTGGATGGCATCACTGACTTGATGGACGTGAGTTCAGCAAGCTCTTGGAGTTGGTGATGGACAGGGAGGCCAGGTGTGCTGCAGTCCATGGGGTTGCAGAGTCGGACACGACTGAGCCACTGAACTGACTGAATGATAAACAGCAAGCTGTCGGGATCTGGCCGACATGCAGAGTTTCCCAACTGCTGGTGGACAAGCATTAAAAACAAAAGATTTATAATTCTTAGAGCACTTTTTGTTTCCATAAAGTAAAATTGTGTTGTATAAAGGTTAGGGCTCTAGAATCTAACAGCAACTTTTGTTTTGTTTTACTTTTATCATTGACTGTTGTAACTAGATTTATTTTTAGTGGGGAGTTTAACCTAACTAAATCTGGAACAATTGTCTTTCAATACAGCCTTGCAAAGAGCTTCCTTTATTTCACAGTTGGTTTTGTCTGATTAGAGTCTACATTAAAAATAGCAGAATGTAAAAAAAAAAAAAAATAGCAGAATGTGTTCAATTTTTTAGCCCATTTAATGGTGCAGGGTAAGAGTCACCCACCTATTGTTCAGTGAAACCCAGGAAACTACTCCCTCTTACTGTCTGTAGCTACAAGGCTAAAGCTTTAGCTGCTCAGGATGAGAATCTTGTGTCTCAGTCTGGGTACGTGCCAGCTTCTCCAGTGCTAAAAAAAAGTGCTCTGAAAATAAAATGCCGGAACTATTTATTGAACATTTCATATATGTCGTGGAGGCTGGGGTGGATAGAGATGAGGGTACATAAAATCGCATTCACCTCAACGATTGTATAAAAAGAGGACAATGTCCTCATTTGACAGATGAGGAGACCGAGATGACCTGAGTCAGTGACTGCCGAGTTTACAAAACCAACTGAAGAGGCAGGGTCAGTGTGACCCAGGTCCATCTGATCCAGAATGTTCTGCACAAGATGTTTTTTCTCTGCCCCAGCATTCCTTCCTTTTACATCCTCACATTCTTCTCTCCAAGGACACCTTCCTTTCATCCTCAGTAATCTCTGGCCCATCCACTCCTGTCTAGTGTCACAGCCTGTGACACTTTGTCCTCTTACCCAGGTTAGAGTCACGATGGGGAGTTCCCTGGTGGTCCAGTGGTTAAGACTTGGTTGGAGCTTTCAATGCCAAGGGCCCTGGGTTCAATCCCTGGTCAGGGAACTAAGATCCTACAAGCCACATGGTGCAGCCAAAAAGTTTTTTTAAAAAGCTACAAATCCATTTAAAAAAAGTTATGGTGAATCATTTTATCCCCTCACCAAAGATCCTCAAATCTTTAATCTTTTTTTCAAGATTGAAGCTGACCATGATAAATACATTTAAATTGTATCACTGCCACCCTATCTTTAATCATCATTTTTAATCTATTTATTCACAGACTCCATCATTCATTGGCACACTTTTAACTACTTTTATCTCCTGCTACTATTGCATACCTTTTATCTTCTGGTATATTCCCCCCTCCATCACCCCCTCTCCTCTTGGCAATTTCAGTCTCACCGTTCTGAAGGTTCCTTTGTTCCCTAGTCTCCCACTCTCCCACTCCATCAGTCAGTTACTGCCAGATTACTCTCTTGAACACTGTCAACTCCCTTCTGCCTTTTGTCCCATCCCATTACTAAAAGCTTTCACTCTTTTCCTTTACTTAGTCTGACTGAGGTCTAATCATCTGAGCCTGAAATTCCAAGTGTTAAGTCACTCAAGTTATGTCCCACTCTTTTTGACCCCATGGACTTGTAGCCCACCAGGTTCCTGTGTCCATGAAATTTTCTAGACAAGAACACTGGAGTGGGTTGCCATTTCCTTCTCCAGGGGAATCTTCCTGACCCAGGGATCAGATCCAAGTCTCCCGCGTTGCTGTCAGATTCTTCATAGTTTGAGCCATCAATTGGTCACCAACTGAAATTCTGAGGTACCCCCAGTCCACCCACACCCACGTTGTCGTAGTCACCCCTGCCTGTTCAGTTACATGGTCCACCATCCTCTTTAGTTGCCTTATGCAGCCATCAAACTGAATTAAGGTCATTTTATCTTAACAGCCCTTTGTTTCTCCTTTACTTGGAAAGCTGCTGATTCTAATCACAGGGTATGTGAATTCCAGTTACTTCAGGACACAGTTCAAATTCCACCTTCTCCGTGAAAACTCTCCTTGCTCGAAGAAGTTTGTTTCTTCTCTGAATTTCCATAACATTTGATTGGTTTTCTTATGGCACTTCTTGATTTCCATTTAATATAGTTATATAGGTACATCTCTGGCATCACTACCAATTTAGAAGCACTTTGAGAAAAGAACCATGTTTTATGTACACCTTTATAAACCCCAGTGTATTTAACCATTAGGGCCTTCCCTGGTGGCTCAGATGGTAAAGACTCCGCCTGAGGTGCAGGAGATGGGTTCAATCCCTGAGTCAGGAAGATCCCCTGGAGAAGGGAATGGCAACCCACTCCAGTATTCTTGCCTGGAGAATTTCATGGAGAGAGGAGTCTGGGGGCGACAGTCCATGGGGGTCACAAAGAGTCAGACATGACTGAGTGACTTTCCCTTTCGAGTACTGAATGAATTTTTAAAGATCAAAAAAGCATTTGGAAACGGCAATTCAGAGTATTTATTGATAAAATTTCCTATACTTAGAATATTAATAATTGTATTCTGCAATGTCATTATAATCCAATTCATTTATTATGCAATCACACAAATTAATGCTCCATGAACTAAGGCTGGACAAAAATTCCTTTTCTATTATTCTACTCCTTTTA
Source organism: Cervus canadensis (assembly GCF_019320065.1). NCBI lineage: Eukaryota > Metazoa > Chordata > Mammalia > Artiodactyla > Cervidae > Cervus > Cervus canadensis. Next base: position 9,521,466 of record NC_057412.1, on the reverse strand, counting down.
GTTATTAGGTATCCACTTGCACATAGTTCTTAAAAAGATCTTAAAATGTTTTTTCCTCTTTCAAGTTTTAAAGTTTAACTTTCCATCCTTTTTGTTATATATGGGCTTGGGGAAATTTTAGTAGTAATAACTGGCCAGGAAATTCAAGACTAACTGTCAGCTTTTACATACTGATACTTCAGTGGTCGAACCCTAGTTGATGTGCCCCATGCAGGGGCCACAGTGGGATGTTGAAGTCTGGAGCAGAGAAACGTCTGCTGCGTGAGCTAAGCAAGGAGGATCTGCTCAAAATGCCTGAACTCCCTGATGGTTTTTAGGATTTTAAGGGAAGACTTTTAAAGCAAAATATGGTGATGAAGTAACAAGGTGATGTCTCAATCTCAACCTTCTGGATCTGCAAGCTTGTGGTCAGCATGTAGTAACAGTCCTGTGATGATTCTGCAGAACAACTCAAAGATATGCATCAGATTGTTCTCTATAGCTCTTTGTGGGGGTTGGGGTGGGATGAGAAGGCCAGTGACTCCTGTCCACTAACTGCTTGAGCCTACTCATTGGAATTCAGCGTAGGGACAGCATAGGAGACTTTTATAAAGTTTTTTCCCCCTACAAACAAGAAACAGGGGACACAGAATTAGTATATGCCGTATTTCTATGTGACCAAGATTTTAAGTACTAATTAACACATACTAGAGTATAATAGGTCTTTATACTTTTGACTAAGACAGTGTTCTCAAAACATGAACAGGTGTGTCAACAAAGAACTTGTTTTTCTTTAAGATTGAGGGCAGATGCTCCATTTTATGATGTTTTCAACACTGAATGTGGGACAAAGTGCTTCTTAAAGATGGTCTTCATAAAGACAGTATAAAAATTGAGAATTTTTACAATCAGTTGTTAGATCCCTCAAGTTAGTTGCCATTTAACTTTTCATTCTCAACCTTCCTTTTATTCCAAACATTTAACTACCATCAATTATACTGAAGTTGCTACAGGTCAAGAAACTTATTTTTCTAAATTTTAGGATACCATATAGCAAAGAGAATGAGAAAAAGTTTTATATCCATGTAACAGAATGTTGATTGGGACTTTTTCTGTTATCTGAAGGCTGACAAGTACATTTTCCAAAGAAACTCGTAACTAATTTGGGTATAAACACCTGCTTCGATGTTCATAAAAAGACAGTTGTGCTACCCTGAAATTATTACCATGGTTCTCCTTTACCTCAGCACACAAAATCCATAAACTGAACTGTGTAGGGATGGGGAGAGACAGAATATGAAAGTTGCTCAGTCATCTCCAGCTCTTTGTGACCCTGTGGACTATACAGTCCATGGAATTCTCCAGGCCAGAATACTAGTGTGGGTAGCCTTTCCCTTCTCCAGGGGATTGTCCCAACCCAGGGATCGAACCCAGGTCTCCCACATTGCAGGTGGATTCTTTACCAGCTGAGCCACAAGGGAAGCCTGAGACAGAGAATGAATTGTCCAAATTGTGTGTCTTTCTCAAAGCCCTGAGTTCTATTCCCTAACTCACCCCAAGGCAAGTAAAGAGAATTTTTTAAAGCAAACCACCAGCAACAATTGAAGGCACCTGCCAAATAGCTATTTGAGCAAAAGGCAAAGATATCAAGGAACAGAGGAAATGGTGAGGCACCTATCTTCCCATTGTGTCTCAAAGTAAGGATCTGTTTTTGGTGGTCAAATAGGCAGCTTGGAAAGTAGATAGTTGGTCTTGAGCCTTCCTGTCAAACACACTGACAGCAAACATCTGAAACAAGAGGCTGTGGACTGTGTGGCTGAAGTGGGAGTGGAGGGGGGTTTGGAAGAGACAGGTTGGAATGGACCTCCCTTAAGGTAATCTGCATGAGGAAAGCTGCTAGCCCACAGAGTGCTCCACGAACTCACACATTAAGCATCTCACCAGAGCCAGCACTGTGCTGCCACACCAAGGGTAGCAACAGTCAGAGAAGCAGAAAATCCTACACTAAATGGAGTTAAGTAAAAACTGCCCAGAACAGAAGCCCTCTTTGGTTGTTAACAGTAGCACTACAGACACGAAACAGGCAGGCACAAGTCCGTTTCTGGTTCCCAAACCTTTCCTCAACTCAAACTTGTCCTTCTTTTAAGAACACCGGGGCTTCCCTGGTGGCTCAGATGGTGAAAAATCCACCTGCAATGCAGGAGGACCCATGTTCGATCCCTGGGTCAGGAAGACCCTCTGGAGAAGAGAATGGCTATTCACTCCAGTATTCTTACCTGGAGAATCCCATGGACAGAGGAGCCTGGCTGGCTATAGTCCATGGGGTCACAGAATCGGACACGACTGTGCGACCAACACTTTCACACTTTCACCAGGTTTAGATTTCAGCTAGTACAGTACACCATAGTAAAAATCTATTCCTTTTGAAGTGAGACAACCTAATAAGACTGTTTTTCTCAACTTCACTTTTTAAAAATAATCTCCAAAGTTTTACTAAAGACACGTATTTATTGACGCGAGAGTGTCAGATTTAAAAAGGCACAGCTGCCTCTTTAAAAAAAAAAAATTAAAAACAGAACCGTCTACTTACTTAAATTTTGACGCACCTGCTCTGCCACTTATCTGGCACATCTGCTCAATATTCCATCCACTGGGCAAACACCACCATACAGCTTAATCTATTTTCAAGTAAATTGCTGTGTAGAACCCTCCTCTCCCCCGCCCCCAGCTTTCCCTGATCTATCCGCATAGCCTTGTAGTAGACACGGTGACCATTATACTCCAAGGGGAGAGGAAGGAAGTGTGGGAAAATAAAAGCATTTAACACATGAGGAGATGGAAGTAAAAACACAAAGGAAGTCCCTGGATGTATTCACAGTCACACCCGAGTTCCCTGAAAAAGCTATGATCAATGATTTCTGAACCGTTTCTTCATATTCTGGGAGCAGGTGTGACATCCTCCACTGAGAACACTCCTTTCTTCAGTCAGGATGGCTCCCCTCTGGCAGGCAGTAAGTCTCCAAAATAAACAGGACACCTCAACACTGAAGAGAATATGGAGAGTTTGCGGCAAGTGGTACTCAGTTAATGCAAGGTCTCCATCTGCTTTCATATAATCAAACAGGAGGATATAAAAACAAAGAATTTGGGGACTTCCCTGGTGGTCCAGTGGCTAAGACTCCAAGCTCCCAATGCAGGGGACCTGGGTACAGTCCCTGGCAGGGAACTAAATCCCACATGCTGCAACGAAGAGTTCTCATGCCTAACTAAAGATCCTGTGTGCTGCAATTAAGATCCGGCACAGCAAATAAAGTAACATTTATTAAAAAAAAAAAAATTCAATACACTCAACTGTATACCTAACATCACCAAATAATTTACTTGAAATCAGAATTAAAAGAACATCTGACAGCTGTGAAATGTATGTTTATTCTGTTACTTCTGGGTAGCTGTACAGCTCAACTAGGACAAATTACCAGATCAGTTTTACATTACTGCTTCAAGACTGCGGTTTCTCGACAACTTCGAACTTGGGGTCTAAAAAGAGGAAAGAAAGGTTCAAACTTAGCCATACTGCAATAAAAAACTTTAATATTTATCTCATCCAGCTTCCGATTTTTTAAAGAAACATCTAGATGGAAATATAACTGTTAAGATTTATTTAGGACTTACAATGAACTAGGCTCTATGAATTTACACATATTACGTCATTTAACTACAACTAAGAAGACAGTATAATCTTACCCAAATGTCAGATGAGAAACAGGGACCAGTTAACTATCCCAAATCACATAGCCCATAATGATACTTTCAGACATTTGATTTTAGGTCCCCACCATTTAACCTCTACGCTATGGTATCTCCTCCATTGGCATTTACCCCGGAGCTTGCCACACATGCCACTGTCCTAATACATTCACACACTCAGTTCAGTTGCTCAGTCATATCCAGCTCTTTGCGACCCCATGGACCGCAGCATGCCATGCTTCCCTGTTCATCACCAACTCCCAGAGCTCTCAAATCACATTCACGTGTAATTGTCATTTAATCCCCCAAACAACCCATGTAAATATTCTCCACTTAAAATGATCTCCCATAACAATGAATCTGTGATTACAAAGACTTACCTTCAAACGTGAAGTTAGGGAACGTATTCATGTCTGCTTTACCATACATTTGTTTAAGCTTAAAAAGCTCCCGGTCTAGGTCTTGCTGATACTCTGGGCCAGCATCAACAGGACCTCCAGATGTCCTATAGTGTACACGACCAAGTAAAAATGTATTTTAAACATGAGTTTACAGAAACAAAAAAGTTTCACAGATCTTCCGAGCATAGGGAAGAGCAGACTTTTCTGAAAGGTAACAAGTATTTCAATTTGAATGTAACCTCAAACAATTTTAAATATGATGAGGGTTCACACAAATGAGGCAACTTCAAACAAAACATTCAAGGTCTGTTAGTATCAGTATTATTAAAAGTCAGAATCTCTCAGCGTTTGAGCAGCAATAAGGTGTAATGGCTAAGTCTACGGGCTCTGGGGTGAAGGACTGCTTCCATTAATTGTCAGTTCTACAATCTAGTTACTGTGTGAACTAGAGCAAGGCATGAAGCACTCCGAACTCTAGTTTCTGCATCGACAACTCAGAAGTCTTACCTGATGGTGCTGAGAGAATTAAGAGATTGTGCACATGTACCACTCATGGACCAGTGCCTGGCATACCGTGAACACTCACTTATCTACTTTCACTGTGCTTTTAAATCAACCACCACTGAAGGGTTTAAGTCTCTATAACAGCGGCCTATCAAAGCAGCAAGTTACTTCCTAACCTCAGAGGTTTTACCATTTAGAAGAAAAAAAAATAACAAACATTTATGCTGTGAGGCAGTCAGGGGATAACCTTCAAAGACACAGTTTATAACAAAAAGCTACTGCAGGTGAGGGGTCACTTTTGCTAAGCTAAACAGGGAGATTTCATTTTAAAAAGGTGACATTTGTGACAAACCATGCATTTGGCTCAGATTGTACTTTGCGACATTCTAAGACTCAAAAGGAAGGATGAGAAGGTGGGAAAGCACTGGCTGTATGTGGGGAATGCTAAGCAGCCCAGATGGAAAAGCCAGCAGGACTCAGATCACAGGAGGCCCAGAATGTAAAGCCTGGGAGTCTGTATTTTGTTTGCTCAGCAATGAAATGACAAAACTAAAGAGCCATGCTTTGTAAAGATAAACCATCATGGACCAGCTGGGCTTTCCAGGTGGCTCAGATGGTAAAGAGTCTGCCAGCAACTCAGGAGACCTGGGTTTGATCCCTGGGTTGGGAAGATTCCCTGGAGAAAGGATACCCACTAAAGTATTCCTGCCTGGAGAATCCCCATGGACAGACAAGCCTGGCAGGCTATATAGTCCATGGGATTGAAGGAAGTTGGACACAACTGAGTGATTTTCACATCACAGACCAGCAACGGACCAATTAGACCTAATTAACTATTTGCACAAATTCTTCTGTTTGTCATAATGTTACTGCCCACTTATCAATGAACAATATAATAAAAAAAATATAAGTGAAAATTCCATCAAGGCTAGTATTTTCACCTATGCCTATGATAAAAGCATAGGATCTTATTTGTAATTTCAAAAAAAAAAAAACCACCACTGAGCCAGCTCTAATTTAAGAACTTGTTGATCATGTTTCTTGTCATGGACTCAGTTTTCTTCTCTATCAGCATGTGCAACAGCAACTTTCTGTAACAGAATGCTCTGGATCTGTGCTGTCTAACATGGTAACCACTAGCCATATCTGGTATTGAGCACCAGAAATGTGCCTAAAAGGCAAATGAGGAACTGAATTTTTATTTATACTCAATTAGAATTTGAATAGTCACATGTGGATAACAGCCACAGAAATAAATAGCACAGTTCTAGATAGAGCCTTCAACCAGATACTTTGATGATTGATGATCATTGTCCAGTTCTGGGATTCACAAGCTTTTGGAAACATCACTCTTCCATGCCACCTTTCAAAATGTACCAGCTAGAAAGGAGGACTCCTTCCAAGAAGTTCCCCAAACACTGAATGTGTCACTACCTTATCACTTAACCTGTTTTACCTTCTATTATATTTACTTGCTTACAAACTTTCTACCCTCTTAGACTTGAAGAATATTATGGAAATGCCAAGTGGCTTCTTTCTTTGTAGCCCACCACTCTCAATAGTCCAGTGCTCTGCATATGGCAGACAACTAAATAAAAGACAACAAAACTCTGAACTGATCTGTATCACTGTGTCAAAGATCTGGGGGTGAAATCTGATGATGGCTGAGGTCATCAATCACCTTCAAAACTGTGTGGTTCCGTAATGAGGTTTTCCCTGGACTTGCTCTATGCCATTTCAAAGTCTTCTGTCTTTTGACAGTCCCAGAAATACATTAACTGTGGAAGTAACGTTAAAAAATGCTGTGCTTGTACATTTCTCCCCAAATCACGATGTCACAGAGAGATCACTAAATTGAGAGTTAGAATATTCTGAGTATATTTTCCCCATAACTAGGTTTATGACCTTAGGATAATCATTGTCTAAGGGGCTTAATTTTCTCAAATACGGTTCCTAAACGATTTCCAAGATCCTATGTACTTGTATGAATTGACTCCAGTTTATAATAAATAACATTACAGTGGGGATATATCTAAAATGGTATTAAATTTAATGCAATTCTCCCTGGGAATTCATAAGATAAAATTTGGGACTTAAATATCAAGGTCCTCATCTTTTTCTTTTGGAGCAGCTAATGAACCTGTACCACAGGGATCAGCTCAGTAAAAGGTCTTAAGACACTTTCAAACGCCAAGTAGTTTTTTCACCATGTCAAAACTTACATACTTTGAATATGCACATGAACACCAATACCCCCACCCACTTACTGGCGCTTAGTTCTATATTCTCTAATCTTGTCCACGAAGAGTTTCTGCACAGGATCAAGCTCCTTATTAAACGCCACTGCTGTGACACCAATGTTCCTCCTCAGAGAGACTGAGATTGCAGACTGAAGAACAGAGGACAACCTGAAGAGTCTCTGAAGAATCATGGTGATCCTGTTATTGGAAACAAGAGCCAGCATGTGAAGCTACTTTAAAATAACATAATTGTAAAACCCCTGTACATGTGTTATAGTGGGTATCTAATTCTACTAAGTGCTACAGAACTTAATCCAGCGCCTTAGACCGCTCGGCCACGCTACCCAGTTAATGCTACACAACTTAAAATCATACCAGAACTCAGCGAATACTAAGATCAGTCACCTGACCAAAGATCCCTTTCCCTCTCTACCCCTCACTGCATGCAAGTGTTTCGCTTCACAAGCAAAAGGCCCTCGGACCTAGCAGCAGTTCAGAATCACTCAGGCCTCATGCCTCCACTAGGTCAGATGCAGAAAGAAAACACAAAATATGGGATGGGGTGTTTCTTCATGGACTTTTTAGTCTTGACCACCCACCCTCAGCAGAGAGAGAGTAATACTGGTTCCCAACTTAGCCTACCAGGTTCCCCTACCCCCCTCAAAAGGCAAAAAGGGCTATGAGCAGGGAGAATGCAGACAGCTGCCTCAGCCTCAGTAGCATTTCACAGGCCCACAGGAGAGAAACTGCTCCATCCGGTACAGCTGCAGGATTCCAGGCATTCACGAATACTGTAAAACCAGATCTAAGTCCAAAAGAACCAGCAAGAGAAAACAGCAAGGGAGTCCAAAAAAAAAAAAACCACACACACACAAGGGAGCCCACCAACAAGAGAGGGAAAATCAAGCGGTGCAACCTCATCAGTGAAATAGAATTTGTGAAGAAGCCTGAATTTTAAGGACTTAAAGACCTCTAAGTTCTTAGACTTCCTGAAACTAAAATACACGATTTTCTAACTAAAAAATTATAGGGTATAAATTACAGGATGATTTCCATTGAGAACTCATTTAGTGTCTTGAAAAGATCAAACGTAAAATTATCAATTATATGCAAACAGGAATTCCAAAAGAAAAAGAATAAGGAGATCATAGAAAAATTAGAAGAAAGTGCCCCAGATTAATAAAGACTGATTAAACAGAAAGAGCTGACCAAGCCATGCTGGACTGATAGAGTCACACTTCGATATAGCTTGATAAAACTTCTGAACCTTAAAGTGAAACCCCAACATGCTAACTGGAGAAGGAAATGGCAACCCACTCCAGCATTCTTGCCTAGAGAATCTTGTGGACAGAGGAGCCTGGTGGGCTGCTGGCCATACGGTCGAACAGAGTTGGACAGGACTGAAGCGACTTAGCATGCATGCATTGGAGAAAGCAACGGCAACCCACTCCAGCGTTCTTGCCTGGAGAATCCCAGGGACAGAGGAGCTTGGTGGGCTGCCGTCTATCTGGTCGCACAGAGTCAGACACGACTGAAGCAACTTAGCAGCAGCAGCAGCAACATGCTAACATGATTCTCCAGGCTTCCCAAATGAGTCAAATAAGCAGTCACACCGAACTATTAAATTATAATAATACTGCTCAAAGTGCGGCCTGAGGACTGTCGGCAGTACTGTCTGACTGCTCCACTGTAGTATCAAAATTGGGAATAAGCATTTAGAGACTTTTACAGCAATCTGACAGAGTTTAATTCGTACCTGCTGAATTCAACAGTGAAAGTGAAAGTCACTCAGTCTTGTCCGACTCTTTGCGACCCATGGACCATACAGTCCATGGAATTCTCCAGGCCAGAATACTGGAGTGGGCAGCCTTTCCCTTCTTCAGGGGATCTTCCCAACCCACGGATCAAACCCAGGTCTCCCGCATTGCAGGAGGACTCTTTACCAGCTGACCCACAAGGGAAGCAATTAAAAGTTTTTGTGTCTCCATTGTTTTGTCTTTCATCTACTAAATTTTCCAGTAATTCATTTTTACTGGATTCTTCAAAGATACCCGCAAGGGCTGGAGGGAAAGTGGCCCTTTACTAGTGAGAGTGAGAAAGCAATAAGCTAGAAGATGAAGAGTAGCACTGAAGTTCTCTAATGGCAGTGGGGATGTCCCACAGGAAATACTTGGCGATGTCCGAAGACATTTTTGGCTGTCCTGACAGGGTGTTACTAGCCTCTAGTGGGTAAAAACCAGGATGCTGCCAAAATCATGTAACAACAACAACAACAACAGCCTCCCCACAACAAAGAAACATTTGGTTCAAAACGTCAAAAGTGCTAAGGTTGAGAAGACCTGAAATAGCACGTGTGTGTTAAGTCATTCAGTTGTGCCCAACTCTTTGCGACCCCATGTACTATAGCTGCCAGACTCCTCTGTCCATGGAATTCTCCAGGAAAGACTACAGGAGTGAGTTGCTGTTCCCTTCTCCAGGGGATCTTCCCCACCCAGAGATCGAACCCAGGTCTCCTTGCAGTTTCTTTACCAACTAAGCCACCAGGGAAGCCCATGAAGTAGCATATAAAAACTATCAAAATAAATCCTACAGTCTACCAAATATCCTTCACCTGCAGAATGAAAGAAAACTATGTGAATGACCTTAAGGTGCTACTTGCTTGGTGGCTCAGATGTAAAGAATCTGCCTGCAATGCAGGAGATCCGGGTTTGATCCCTTGGGTGGGGGAAGATCCCCTGGGGAAGGGAATGGCAACCCACTCCAGTATTCTTGCCTGGAGAATCCCACGGAGAGAGGAGCCTGTGGGCTACAGTCAATGGAGTCACAAAGAGTTGGGGACACGATTGAGCGACTAACACCCAAGGTGCTACTTAATATCAGTCTCACTTTACACATACAGAAACTGTGGCTTAGAGGTTAAGTATCCGATCCCAGGTTACACAACAGAATCTGACAGGACACAAATACATTTTTTAAATTGTGCAACTCAGTGTATACTTTCGCTTTTGGCAACATAAACACAAATAACACTCCACTATAGGGTCACCCTAACATCTGTCCAGCCCTAGGTATTCTGCTAAGTACTTCCATACATATTCTCTCCTGGTACCCTTACATCAATCCTGTTAAGAAACATAACTAAGTATTCTACCCCTCCTTTACAGATAGTAAGACAATGTGCAAGACAGTTTATTAAATTACTCATATTCCCAGTTAATTTAATCTCACAGAGGATCATGTTACTACTCCTACTCCAACAAGGGGGGAAATCCACTTTCACTTTTTCTGTCTCTATCATCTACCTATTAATGATTCCTAAATCACACCTAATTGTACGTGGTCTTCTTCCTGAATTCCAAACCCATACATCAACACCACTCATCGCTTCATAAGTCTTATCTTGCTCTCAAACTCAACTTATCTAAAAAATGAATACATAATCTCACTATCAAAACTTGTTCCTTTTCCTGTTTCATTCCCCGCCCCCCGCACCGATTGAATATCTAACAAGAAATATACACTTCATTACACAAATAGGTATATCAAGTATCAACTATGATTAAGTCCTCTATTCGAGTACTATGCGAGGCCACGCACGCCAGCAAGCATTGGATACACTCAAAGAATTGGGGAAGCCAACAGCTAGAAAACAACACAGCATAAGGAGAGGCCCTGTGCCGAGAGCTCTCCTGTTTACAGTGATGACCGGCCAGTCCAAGGTTCGTGCTTTCCTCCAGGAAACCGTGATGTAAAACAAAAGCCGCGTAACCAAGTTTCAGCACTACTAACATTTTTAGGTGGCGTCCCAACTTTTAAGATGACAATTGTCTTTTTCTCTCACGTTCTATTCCTAAATAGTTCAGAACCACCTCCCACGCGTCCGGGAAGAGCAGGCCTGGCGGCAGACCGGCCCCGCGGACATGACCTTGGGTTGCCCCAGACGGGCTGCAAGTCCACGAAGCGCCGGCCTCCCCGCCGCCCGCGCCACCCTGAGCCGGGCCCTCAGAGCGGGATTTTTTGGCTAATTATTGAATCCACAGCAAACTTCAAGGCCGAAAGGCGCCGAGGTCGAAAATGAGCCCGGGCCAGGCCGTGAAGGCGCCCCGGGATATAAGGTTGCTCTCTTTTCCAGAGTCCTAGAGGGAAAAGGGTATCCCAGACCTCGTGAAGAAACCCAGAACCCAAGTCCCAAGAGGCCACGTTAGTCCAGTTACCCTCCCAGTCACCTTGCACTCAGGGCCGAGCCGCCAGCCGCCGCCGCCTCCGCCGCCCCGTTCTACTTCCGGCCCTGGCTCCGCCCCCACCCGCCTACCCGCCATCGCAATGCATTATGGGCCGCCGTTTCAGACGGTCGACACTCACCGGACAGGAAGCGTCTTGGAGACACTCTGCGACCGGACGGCTCTAGGTGAGACAGAAGCCAAACAGGAGGAGGAAGTGGAGAGTAAGTGCTTCCGGGTCCTTTAGTGACGCCTCCGCCATCTTTCCTTCGCCCAAGTTGACCCGCTCTCTTTTTCCCCCTCGGAAACCGTGTGCTGTACGCATGCGCCCTTGGACTGGCCTGTCCCCTAGTTCAGTACCCCCGGCCCCGATTCAGCGTCCTATTCCTTGGTTGGGGGTTGGGGGGTTGTTGAGGTATACGATTGTGCAAAGTGACAGTGTAAAACAAAGCGATCTGGGGCGTAGCTGCTCCCTTGTGCCTCGTGAGCCTCCGTTGCCTCAAGCGTCCGTTTCGCGCAACCTGCTGGGAGTTGTAGTCCCGGACCCGGGGGTGCCTGGGAGGCGGGAGTGGGGGGGTTGGAGTTTCTCTGCGCCGTTTTCGCGGGAAGGGCCCAGGGGCCTCCCACTTCGAGTCGCGGGAGCTGCGGGTCTTACCGGGAGAGACGCTGCACGTGGAGCCCGCGCCGCTGCGCTTCTCAGCCGGCTCTGGAGCGCGGGCGGGGGCGACGGGGCCGAATCCGGAGCGGGTGAGTGCGGCCGCGGGGGAGGAAGCGAGCGCGGGCCCTCGCGGGCCGGCTGCGTTCCGGGGCCTTCTCCCCCACCGCGGCCCCCCCGCGGCCGCCTCTGTGTTTTGTTTCCGCTGGTCCCCGGCGCTGTGACTCCCATTTCCGTTCGTGGAGACTTGAGGGAGCCGGGTGGGGAGGGGCGGGGGAGGCTGTGCGGGGAGGGGCGGGGGGCGCGCGGCGCGGGGCTCCGCGAGGCCGCGCGCCCCCGGGGCCCGGGTAGTTCCTGTCACCTCTCGCCGCCCCCTCCCCGCCCTGTGCCCCTGCTCGGCAGTCCGCCGCGCTTCGCCGCCGCCGCCGCGGTCGGGACCTGATCCCGACGCCCCTGGGATTTCACAGGACTGTGCCATATCGATCTTCTTGCCAGCTCAGCGATGCGCTCTCCCTTCGCGTCCAGTGGTCTTTCTAGAATTGTCTTACAGTTGAGTTAAAGCCATCGGTTTAATGTTTATGGTGTCCATTGGGTTTCTTTTAGAAACAAGGAAGTGAGACAAGGAGAAAACGATGGGTTAGTGTAGCTTGTCAGCTTTTTAAGTTTGTTTTTGCAGGCTGGAAGATAAACCAACAACGTCTTTGTATTTAGGAATCCCAGTTTGATTAGGTTAACGGCAGGGAGGACCACGCCTAATGTGCACTGCTGGAGATTAGTGATTTAGAAATACTCGCTGTAGTTCTCATCCTTGGAGGTAGCAAAGGTTTAGAAGGGTCCATTTAAGCAAAGAACTGGGCAGGGATAATGTTCTTAGGTATTGTATTGTCTTAATGTCAAAAGAAACTGGGTCAACTAGTTCGAAACGGGAGGGAATAATAAGTTCTCTCTTTTAGGATTTGATCCAAGCTTTCCAGCCTTACTTATTTTCAGACAAATTCTGATGCGAGGTGGACTTAACGTCAGTTTTACCTGGATTGCGTCTACAGGAGCAATGACATGAGGCGTGAATCGTCTTAAAATAAGAATCTAAATAATGAGCTAGGTGTTTAATGGAGGAGTATGTGGAGGCTGAACAGTCAATTAAAACTGTTGACTTTAATCTCCCTCCAACTTTTATTTATAAAACTTCGCCTAGAGGAAAATTCAAATAATTATACAGTGAAATTGTGCAAGGTACACCTTCACCCCCAGAATCGCCAAGTTTGCCACACTTTCTCCACACTTGCTTTCTCTCCACATGTATACACACAGATGTCTGTGTTTTACTTTTTCTTAGCTATTGACTTTTATCGTTAAAAAACAAAAATGTCTTTTTTCTCAGAATATTTAACAGTATTTTTTTAACGAGAAAAACTCCCAGATTACACTTATATTTATTTATCCTTCATTTACTTATTGTCCTTCACTATGAAAAATCATCCTAAACTCTGTAAACTAATAACGTGCTCCAGTGGAGAATAATCCTCAAATTTATCTGTGGCTTTAAAAGATAGTGGTGAATATAACTGTATTTTAAAGAATACTAGCCTTTCCTGGAATTGTTAGTTAAATATAAATTTGTATTCATTTTGTGAAGTGTTCTGAATGCAGGTTCGATTTAATCCAGGAAAAACCGGTGTCAAGGGACGTTTTCCTATGTGGAAAAGTCTCCAAGTAATGCTGTCTTCTCCATTTTCTTAAGTATTGACATAGAATCCTGGGCAGTTGGCTCCAGGAGAAGAACTAAGACCCACTCAAGCAATGACAGCAAAGATTTGGACAGCTTGCCAAATGTCTCCATTGCTTCTTTATGCTAAATTTAGAGAATTGAGGAAGAAGATCAATTCAGAGACTTAACACAGTGTTTTCCAAAAGTGTATTGGATTCATTCCCCACCCCCCCCACCCTTGGCACCTTTTAGAGACTGATCTCTAACTTTTTTGAAAGATCACGGTATAAATTTCTTTTAACAACTCTGTTTTAGTGCTTCTGTCAAGAGGTGTGCCAAGTATCCCTGTTGATCAAAGCCCTTAGGGCCATTTCTCAGTCTCTGGTAGTTACAGAAAACTGGGTTCATCTTTTTGTGTGTGAGACTAAAGACAACCAAGCCAAAGAGCAGGAGAAGAAAAGATTTATTACTTAGAGCAAGAAGAACACCGGGGGATCTTTCCCAAAGATCCAAGCAGCATAATTGGGAAAAGTCTTAAGCTGAGGATATATGCATATTCATGAAGAAACTTGAAGAGGAGAGTTCAGGATAGGATTGGGGCAGAGGTTGACAGCATCCAAGCTTTAGTTGATTGAAGTCACAAAGGTCAGAAAAGGTCAATATCATCATCCTTTAAGTTATAGTTGATCTAGTGGTTGAGCACTATAGGAGGGTTTAAATTCTGCAGAGCAGCTCAAGAAAGTGCTTCAGGCTAATCTTTACCATTGAAACAGAACCTGGAGTTTTTAATACTGATTTATTATCTTTGCTATTGTTATTCCTTAAGAGCATTATTACTGAGATCTATTCAAGGGTAAGCATTGTGGTTAGGCTTAGATCTCAAAATGGCTTAGGAAAAAAACTGCTTCTATTTGTCAAAAGCCATGCCTGATTCTTCTTTTCTGGGGACCTCCTACCCTGTCTGCTTACAGTGCTTTCTTTTTTGTTTGTTTTGATTGTTTATTTGAATTTTATTGGTCATGCTGCATGACCTGTGGGATGTTAGTTCTCGGACCAGGGATGGAAGCCATGCCCCCTACATTGGAAGCATGGAACTTTAATCACTGGACCATCAGGGAAATTCCTAAAGTTCTTTCTTTTTTTCTGAAGTCCTTAGAAAATTCACTCATTTTAAAAGTTGGTTATGGAAATGGGAGTGGACTTGCTCGTGGACCCTGAAAAATAAAACATAAATGATCCTTTTAAATTTTGTCCTGCTATAGGGACAGGGGAGCCAGGTGGGCTGCCGTCTATGGGGTCGCACAGAGTCAGACACGACTGAAGTGACTTAGCAGCAGCATAAGCCTTAGTCTGTTTCTCACTTTTTTCTGTACAGTTTTTTTTTTTTTTTCAGTTTCCACAAATGTACCATTTTCTTTTTTTTTTAAAGACAGTGACGGTTTTATGAATCAAAACCAGAATTTTCATGTTTCACAATTTTGGTGCTAGAGATCCCCCAATTCCCTGAACTCACTGGGGAAGGTTTCTGAAGGTGTTCTGTACAGTTTTTATGCTTTGTGTGTGTGTGTTCATTATCTCCTTGTTTCTGTTGCTAAAGTTCCATAGTGCCTGCTGCTTTCACATTTTCTTGTATCTGCAGTACTCTCTTATCACGGGTTCCTGTATTGGCTCCAGGTTTCAGCTATCTCCAGGAAAGCTACACTTAACATATTATTATCAACCACTGTGAGAATGTCTCTGGAATGCTTATCTAAGGGCAAGATTGCTGGGTCATAGGTACAATCACTTCATTTGAGCAAGTGCTGCTAGATGTTTCTCCAGAGTAGTCAGTCCTGTCTATCCTCCATCACCAGAGGCAGGATCCCTGTGCTCCTAAGTCCCTACTGCTCTTTTCAGTATTCAGCATTCTGATCTTTGCCGCACACACACAGAATAAGGTGAATAGCTTGAACGTGAGCATCTCCTCACGTCCTTAGCCATTTTGGTTTCCCTTTAGGTGAGTTTCCTTCTTTGCCTACTTTTCTAATTTGTCCTGACTATTGAGGGATTGTTACCAACTTGCAGGAGTTCACTGTGTATTCCAGTTGTTATTTCCTTATCATGTATGGATATTGGAAGTGTCTCTTCCTAGACTATATCTTGTCTGTTGAACATAGATCTTAACTTTTATGTAATGAAATTATCAGTTTTTTTTCCTTATAATATGTTTTTGGAATTTTAAGAAATGAATGCTTTTCTATCCTTAGACCACAAAAAAAATTCCACCACTTTGTTCTATTAGTTTTATAGTTTTACCTTTCACATTTAAGCCGTCTAGATTTCTGAAGTCAATTATGTGGTGTGAGATGGTTCTTATCAGTCTGTTCAGTCACTCAGTTGTGTCCGACTCACTGCGACCTCATGGATTGCAGCACCCCAGGATTCCCTGTCCATCACCAACTCCCGGAGCTTCGTCAAACTAATGTCCATTGAGTTGGTGACGGCATCCAACCATCTTGTCCTCTGTCGTTCCCTTCTCCTCTTGGCTTCAGTCTTTCCCAGCATCAGGGTCTTTTCCAGTGAGTCAGCTCTTTGCATCAGGTGGCCAAAGGATTAGAGCTTCAGCTTCAGCATCAGTCCTTCCAGTGAATATTCAGGACTGATTTTCTTTAGGACTGACTGGTTTGATCACCTTGCAGTCCAAGGGATTCTCAAGAGTCTTCTCCACCAACACAGTTCAAAAGCATCAATTCTTTGGCACTCAGCTTTCTTTATAGTCCAACTCTCACATGACTATTGGAAAAACCATAGCTTTGACTAGATGGACCTTTGTCGGCAAAGTAATGTCTCTGCTTTTTAATATGCTGTCTAGGTTGGTCATAGCTTTTCTTCCAAGGAGCAAGCATCTTTTAACTTCATGACTGCAGTCACAACCTGCAGTGATTTTGGAGCCCAAGAAAATAAAGTTTGTCACTGTTTCCATTATTTCCCCATCTGTTTGATGTGAAGTGATGGACCGGATGCCATAATCTTTGTTTTTTGAATGTTGAGTTTTAAGCCAGCTTTTTCACTCTCTTGTTTAACTTTCATTAAGAGGCTTTTTAGTTCCTCTTCACTTTCTGCCATAAGAGTCGTGTCATCTGCATATCTGAGGTTATTGATATTTCTCCCGGCAATCTTGATTCAGCTTGTGCTTCATCCAGCTCAGCATTTCTCATGATGTACTCTGCATATAAGTTAAATAAGCAGGGTGACAATATACAGCCTTGATGTACTCCTTTCCTTATTTGGAACCAGTCTGTTGTTCCATGTCCAGTTGTAATTTGCTTTTTGACTTTCATACAGATTTCTCGGGGGGCAGATAAGGTGGTCTGGTATTCCAATCTCTTTTAAGAATTTTCCAGTTTGTTGTGATCTACACAGTCAAAGGCTTTGGCATAATCAATAAAGCAGAAGTAGGTGTTTTTCTGGAACTCTCTTGCTTTTTCTATGATCCAGTGGATGTTGGCAATTTGGATCCCTGGATCTTCCCAACCCAGGGATTGAACCCAGTCTCCCGCATTGCAGGCAGATTCTTTACCAGCTGAGCCACAAGGGAAGCCCAAGAATACTGGAGTGGGTAGCCTATCCCTTCTCCAGCGGATCTTCCCAACACAGGAATCGAACCGGAGTCTCCTGCATTGCATGTGGATTCTTTACCAACTGAGGTATCAGGGAAGTCCAAAAATGACAACTATTTGAAATACAGGAGCCCCAAGGATCTGTTCATAAGTGAAAGTTGCTCAGTTGTGTCCAACTCTTTGTTTGCAATCCCATGGACTCTACAGTCCATGGAATTCTCCAGGCCAGAATACTGGAGTGGGTAGCTCTTCCCTTCTCCAGGGGATCTTCCCAACCCAGGGATCAAACCCAAGTCTCCCGCAGTGCAGGTAGATTCTTTACCAGCTGAGCCACCAGGGGAGCCCCTTTGGTTTTTTATAACATTCACTTATTAAACACACTTAAATACAGTGCCTGCAAAAGGAGAGGCACTGTTCAAAGTTCTTTGTGTACATCGTGAACAAACACGCCTTCCCCAGTGAGCTTGCGCTGTTCTACAAGGCTGGTCCCTACTGGGTTACAGCCACCAGTGCTTTGCTTTAGTGCTCGTGTTGAATTCCACAGTTTTAACACATAGTATCAATTAAGAAATGGGCTTTATGAAGAAAGGAAAGACTGACTAGGCTTTGGTCAGCAAGAAAGGAAGACAAAAGCCCTTCATTCTTCTGTCATCCCAAACAAAACCTGCTGGGGCCTGTGCATTCTGCTGGATATGCATGATATGTCTCTGTCCTGGTGGGGAGCCCCATCCTCTCATCATCATTCTTTGAATGTTTCCTGAAACTACAGTAACAAATTACTACAGACTTAGTGGCTTGAAAACACCAATTTATTATCACACGTTCCTGAAGTCAGAAGTCTGAAATGGGTCATTCTGGGATAAAATCAGGTGTTGGCAGAATTGTATTTCTTCTGGAGGCTCTAAGGGAGGATCTGTCTCCTTTATTTTTCCAAGTTTTAGAAGCTGCCTGTCTTCATTGGATTCTGGCTCTTTTTTTTTTTTTTCCCATCTTCAAAGCCAATCACAGCCAGCCAGTCGAGTCCTCACTTTGAATCTCTCTGGATCTCTTTAGATTCTTCCTCTTTTAATGATTCTTGTGATTTCACTGGACTCACCTGGATAACCCAGGATAATCTCTGTATTTTAAGGTCAGCTGATTAGTAAATGTCCCAGGAAGCGCAGTACTGAAGAATCTTGTCTGCCAATGCAGGAGATGCAGAGATGTGGGTTCAATCCCTGGGTCAGAAGATCCCCTGGAGGAAGAAACAGCAACCCACTCCAGTATTCCTTCCTGGGAGATACCAATGGGCAGAGGAGCCTGGCGGGCTACAGTCCATGGGGTCGCAGAGTCGGACATGACTGAGCATGCATGCACTTAGTAAACTTAATTCCCCTTGGCCGTGTGATTTGCCTTAATCACAGGTTCTGGGTGGTTACCATGCCTTGGGGAGTTGAGACCTGGGAAAGCTCCTCCCACTTCCAGAAGCTAAGGGAAGTCCCTAGTCCAGGCAAACCAACCTAAGTTCCTGGAGTTCTTTTTGGACAGTTTTGGTTCTTGCAACCTGACAGCAATCCAGCAGAGAAAGAAAGACAATAAGTACTAGTGTGTTAGAAGGTGAGTGCTGTGGGCAAGAAGGAAGATGCACGAGCTAGGAAGGAGGCCGGTGTGGGTGAGGGGGTCGGAGCAGTGATGGCAGGAGGGTGAGGAGCCCTGTGAAGGGGCCTGGGACTCTTCCCAGGACTGCTGTCAGCCCGAGCAGTGCTGTGATGTAACTTCATTTGTGAAAATGATCACGCCGGCTGTTGTATCCATTGAGAACAGACTGTAAGGGAGCGCGGGCACCGACACGGGGGGAAACCTGCCATAAAGAGGCTGCTGCAGTGTTCCGGGTGAGGCGTGCTGTGGCTCTTGTGCTGGTGTCTGCAGAATAGAGCCCGTCTCGGAGCAAACTGGTAAAGCGTGTGCTTGCGGTGGTGGACCTCTAGTGTGACAGTGTGGAGCCCCAAGCAGCCTAGTCTCACTAACCTGAATAGTTTTCATGTAAGGGTGGGCTCAAAATAAGGTTATGTGCAAAGCATTTGAATGTGGTACCTGATACTCAGTAAATAATGGTTATCATTAAGAGGAATGAATATTTAGCATTTCTTCATTTTGTCAGATCTTCAAAGTGGAAGCATGAACTCCTTTGCAGATTTTAAAGTACCAAATTTCGAGGTCCATTCCTTGTAAGTCAAAGAGTCAAAGGCACATAAAAGTGCTTTTTTATATCTAATAGTAAACTTAGAAAAGTGTACTCTGAACTGAGGGTGTATGTGGAATCCAAAGACATGCTTTATTCCTTTAAGAATTCGCCTACCAATGAAGGAGACACAGCTTCAATCCCTGGATGGGGAAGATCCCCTGGAGTAGGAAATGGCAACCCACTCCAGTATTTTTGCCTGGAAAATTCCATGGACAGAGGAGCCTGGCAGGCCACAGTCCACAGGGTCTCTAATAGTCAGACACAACTGACTGAGCACGCATGCAAAGTGAGGTTGTAACAACCTGTAACTTACAGCATTAACACCTTGGAAATGGACATAAAGGATTGCCAACATATGCAGCTATTTTATGCATTACTTAGCATTTTTCAAACTATAACGTTTCAGTATTGGTAGTGCACATGGTACAAAACGGCACATGATGCATCAGTGGTACAAAGATCAGTGGGAGTTTAATGTAGGGAGTAAGAATTTTACATTCGAGAATTAAAGAATGCAATAGTTTGATTTAAAGGTATAAAACCACATCTGAAAATAATCATAAAGAATTCTAGTGTGTAATCAGGGCAGTTATTCACACATCTATGATTTTGTTACTTTATTTTGCCTTTTGAGAATATTGTACTGGCATGTATAAGGTATGTAGTTTGTAACATAAATCATAGCTTGGGTTAATTTTTAATTTGGCTTTCTCTGTCAATAGTGGTTTACTGTAAACTCTGCTATTAAAGTACAGCTTTTTAGCTGGACAGTTGTAAACTTTTAAGCTCCATGTTGATCCCCCTCACCCCCGCCATGCTGTGTGGCATGTGATTATCTTAGTTCCCTCACCAGGGATCAAACTTATGCCCCCTGCGGTGGAAGCGCAGAGTCCTAACCACGGGGAATTCCCAAGTGGATTTTTAAGGTGCAGGTTTAAATCTGTTATTAAGACCCAACTGCTGTAGTACAGTCGGCATGCCTTTCATTTGATTTTGAAGTAATTAATTTGTTGACTGAGACTAGGGTCAAAAACATCCCAGTAAATCCAAGGGAGTGATACTGATGTCATGTCAGACTGGTAAACACCATTTAAACAAAAACTGGTTTATGAATATTGCTTGTGGATTTTCTATGTGAAGATTGCTTCCTCCTCTTCTGCTTACCATCGGGTTTTATTTGAATTGGGTCTTCACTTCTTGTGTAATGTGTCTGCTTATGCATTTCAGAATGTCTTAAAGTTTAACTCTTGCAGGGCTGAGCTTGTGAAACCCTCCAGCCATGACGAAAAGAGAAGCGGAGGAGCTGATAGAGATCGAGATTGACGGCACGGAGAAGCCGGAGTGCACCGAGGAGAGGTGGGTGGTTTTTAATTCGCTGCTTTTTATGTTACCAGCAGGCCTAGGTAAAAATAGGAATCTCGCCAAGTTCTTTGGGGACCTCCCCCACCCCAACTGACCTCAGCATTTTGAGGGATAATGTATTGCCTTTTTCCTCTGACTTAATGGCTTTGTACCTGGGAGGAAAAGATAGTTTTAAACTAAAGATGGTAGTAAGCATAGCTAATAATGGTCAAGCCATTGATTGTGGTGGTTTCTACCCTTCAGGCACTGTTGGATTCTTTTTCCTTGTGTCAGTGCTGATTCCTTTTATTTCAGTAAGAGTTTAAGTCACAGCCTGAACTAGTTCAGCAAATAGTGACTATCAGGAGTACATCAATAAATGAGACTCTAATCTGCCGTGGTAGAGACTGCCTTATAATTGAAGAAACACACAAGCTGTATGAGCCATCATCAGTCAGTCACTCATTGTGTCCAGTTCTTTGCAACTTCATGGACTGCAGCACGCCAGACCTCCCTGTCCATCACCAGCTCCCAGAGCTTGCTCAGACTCATGTCCATCGAGTCAGTGATGCCACCCAACCATCGCGTCCTCTGTTGTCCCCTTCTCCTCCCATCTTCACTCTTTGCCAGCATCAGGGTCTTTGAGTGAGTCAGCTCTTCCCATGAGGTGGCCAAAGTATTGGAGCTTCAGCTTCAGCATCAGTCCTTCCAATGAATATTCAGGACTGATTTCCTTTAGGATTAACTGGTTTGCTCTCCTTGCAGTCCTTGAACTGCAAGACTCTGAAGAGTCTTCACCAGCACTACAGTTCAAAACCATCATTTCTTCAGCGCTCAGCTTTCACATGCATACCTGACTACTGGAAAAACCGTAGCTTTGACTAAACGAGCCTTTGTCGGCAAAGTAATGTCTCTGTTTTTTAATATGCTGTCTAGGTTGGTCATGAGTCATCACTGTACTAAGCATATAGAGAAGTGAAAGGTGTTAGTTTTTGGAATAGTAATAGAATACTGCTTACTTCATTAAGGAAGGCGGGCAGTGATAATGAGTTCAGGATCCAAGGAGAGGATGTGAGTGAAAAGAGGGATTTGGGAGTCAAGAAGGACAAGGAAGGTAATGACTAATGGTCCTAGTTTACTCTGGAAAGCAGGAGCTGAGATAATGTACAGAAAGTAAGAGGGGCTGAAGAGTGGTAGAAAACTTCGAACAGAGGTTTAGAAGAACTCCAGTGGGAATGGACAGATTACTAAGGTTGAGTAGCTTGCTGAATGTTGAGCGTGCAGCTGAGATGAAAGACCTGAAATTGTTTAAAAATTGTATTTTACTGTGGTAAGAACATTTAACACAGTATGTACCCACAGTAAATTTTTAAGTGTAGTGTACAATATTGTCAGCTGTAGGCACAATGTTGTGCAATAGATCTTTTGCAACTTTTTTGTCTTGCGTAATTGAGATTGTGTGCCAGTTAATTAGCAGCTCTTCTGCCCTGAGGCCATGATTACTCATGAAGCCGTGGTTACTCAGGCCACCTCATCTGCTCAGGCGAGATGTTTTGCTCTAGCTCAAAATACAAACTTTGTTTTAGTGTCCCCCGCCCTGTCCTCTCCCACCATGCCTTGGCATGGAAACATTTTCCTGGCCACAAAGGTCTAAAATACCTTGGCATGACTGCACAGGAGACATTAAGTTTTGAATGGAGCTTTTCCGTATGTTTGATTATGCTATTTTCTCCAGCAGAAGCAATAGGCTACTTGCCTCTCTTATTTTCATATATATACATATGTATGTGTGTATATACGTATATACATACACTTATTTATTTAGCACATTACTCCAAAACTTTGCAGCTTAAAACACCCAACAGTTACTCTTGCACAGAGTTTCTGAGTCAGGAGCCTCTCATGCAGTCAGTTGGCTGCTTGGTTCTGGCTCAGAGACTCTCAAGAGCTTGCAGTTAGGCTGTTTGTCTGGGCTACAGTCCTCTGAAGAGTTGGCTGAGGTTAGCATATCTGTTTCTAAAATCACTCATAAGACTGGTGACAGGACCACTCACTTCCTCAGCACGTGGGCTTCATGTGGGGCTGCTCACCACACGGCGGCTGGCTTTCCCTAGAGCACATGGTCCGAGGGAGCATTCGCCACGGCGTCTCTTTAAACAAGCTAATCTTAGAGGCAGTACTTGAATCACTCTGCCTTAGTCGTTTGGTCACATAGTCCAGCCTTGGGACAGTTTGGGAGGGAACTGTAAAAAGCTGTAAATATTAGAAGGTGAGGATCATTTGAGCTGTCTTGAAGCCTGACATGAATATATTTATGTTTTTGTACACACATATGTATAAATGATCCACAGAGTGTAAAGTTTTTACTGTCTGACTTGGTAGAGAGAACCTTCGTTGATGTCTCAAGTAAGAGGTTGGTAGTTACTGCGATTTAGTTACTGTTGACCTGGGGAGTAGCTATGTGAAGCCGGCGGTTACAGCTGTCTAGTTGGAGCAGAGTGCTATGCAGGAATGTAGGTCCCGTGACGTGAGATCATCTACATTTTCTCAAGGGAAATTGGTAATCAGATTTTTTTATATGGATCTCCCAAGGTTTAAATGATGGCAACAGAATATTTTAAAATGTTTTAAATGTTGAGCTTATGTAAAATGGGTCCTTAAAAATCTGTGTTAAAGTGACATCTGACTCTTGTAAAGAGTATTGTTACAAAAAAAAGAAACATATAGCCCACTCTGCTATAGCTGAAGAACTTGTAAAAATATTTACATAGCCAAAAGACCCAATTAATTTGCCTTAACAAATAGTAATAATAATAAAATGTTTATTATTTTAAAATAAATTTTTTTTCAGTCATGAGTGGTCTCTTTTAAGTACACACTGTTTTTGACTACTGTGAGATTTAAACCATATTTAAATTAAGCATATGAAACTTGATTGAATTGTAGATTTACCAATTCAGCAAATACTTATTGGTGTCTACTTTCCATTTGGCCTCAAGTAAGGATTCACAAAAGATATGTGGAATTACCAAAGATTTTACTCTTACAGAACTTATGGGTTTTTTTAGAACTTAGAATATGAAATAAAAATGCAAAAGAGCACGTGGAGAGTTTTAAAGGAAGAATATAATTTTTTAAGGTGAATCTAGACTGATGATAACCAGTAGTTTTCAGATTAGATTAGATGGAAAATATTTTATATAACCTGTATTTTCATGTCTTATAACTTGTATTATTGTATTGATTTGGGGAAGTAGAGACAGCATACAAGTTTTGAAGAGACTTTTTATATTCCTTTCTGAAGGAATTCCTTTTTTATATTTCCTTCCTAAAATTCTTCAAAATAACTTGGAAATATAAATGCAGACATTTCCCCTTAAATATTGTAGTGTAAGCAATACTAGTATGCATATACACACACGTCCATATATGTGCGTGTGTGTGTCTGTGTGTGTGATGCAGTATATTTGCAAAGGTGCCTTAAATTTCAAGCTTGCATTTCTTTGTGTAATGTGATTTGTTATTAAGTTTGGCAACACTGGTTGATGATGAGCCTACCACTATGAAAGGTGTCTGTGCAGAAATGAGTTTCAACCAGAAATGTGTTTTGGAATTGAATTTTGTTTTGAACATATTGTTGGGTTAATATCCAGGGTAAGAAGGTAATTGTTCACCACTACATTCTTTAACATTGGGTCCTCTGACATTATATTCTTCAGCATTGTAGAGCAGACCTACACTCCAGCTGAATGTGTAAGTCAGGCCATAGACATCAATGAGCCAATAGGCAATTTAAAGAAACTACTAGAACCAAGACTGCAGTGTTCTCTGGATGCTCACGAAATTTGCCTGCAGGATATCCAGGTATTATGTTTTTTCTTTTTTGAGATTTGTATTTCAGCATTTATGTCTGCATTAGAAATGGCTTTGTTGTTATTGTTGGCCTTTTCTAACTATAGCCTTTATCACCCCTTTATCTCCATTTGACCTATATTTTTATAAAATGTAAGCATTTAGAAATAGAGTTCTTTCAGAAATACTTGTTCCACTTAGAATTATTTTTAAAAGATTAATAAGTCAAACTTTGCTTTTTCACCTGGACAAATGCAAAATGAGAAGTTTAAATCCAGTTTAATCAGAGCTTAAACGTAGTGAGAAGCACATTGACCTTGAAAGTTGAAGAACTGTGCCCTCACGTCCTGTTTCTAACTAACTTTTAACTTGTTTCTACATCAGTTTCCTCCTCTTTTAGATTTTTGACCAAATGATTTTATATTCACTTCCATCTTTGTTTGCTCCAGCAGTAAATTTTGGATAAAAATTTAAATACCACTATATGTATATTTCTTGGAGATTGTTGCAATAGGAGTTTACCTGTGGTAATATAATAATAACATATTGTGTTTGCAGCATATTTATAGTCATGTTTTATGGTATTCTTTCAAGAAAGGGAGTATTTTTATGTATAAAAAGTAGTTGCCTATATAGGGTTGCTCAAATAGTTTCTTCGGACCTTTCTTGAACATATGAATAAGTACTAGGGATTTATTCTGGTTTTTTAATGCTGTCTTAGGTATATCATGTCATCTTTTCGAATGTTTGGTTTGGTTTATTCTTCACTCCTCCCCCCTCTGCCTTGTAATGTAGCTATTCCACAAATAAGAACTTCTGCCTCAGTTTCTTAAAAATTCGAATCATGTCTCCTCTATTTTTAAATAAGATACTAATGTAGAATAAGTTGAAATGTTTTAATTAAATTTGTGAATTTTAGTTGCCATCTAACTATACTTTTTTTCCTGGTAAGTCTAATGAATATTAGGAGAGGAGGGAAGTTGCTCTTATAAAGAGAATATATGTGAGTCTAATAATACTGTGATTTAAGGTTTTTCTTCTCTCAGCTATGAATTAACATAATTCATAACATAATTCATAGGGGTGAATTAACATAATCTTTTTGGAAGGTAACTTAGTATTTAGTGTCTTAATGTTGAATGTGAAATATTTAGCAGCTTTCCTCAAGGAATTTTCTTAAGTGCTCCCTCAGTGAGCAAAGGCATACATTGCATAGTTGTGCAGAAACTAAAAATGTCTCAAATGATCCAAAAATAGGAAATCAGATAAATAAAGTCTGTTGATTAGAATTCAAGGTAGCCATTAAAAATAACTGAACCAGGGCTTCTCTGGTGGTCCAGTGGTTAAGACTGCACACTTCCACTGTAGGGGACGAGGGTTTGATCCCTGGTCAGGGAAGTTCTGCATGCTGTGAGGTGCAGCCAAAAAATAAATTGGTCAACTAGAGTTATATGGGCAGTTTAGATTGAATGAAAAAATATTTGCAAGACATTTGTAAATTATCTCATTCTTCACAGCAGTCTTTGAAGTTGGCATATTTTAAATCATAATCTGCAGATGTAGCAACTGAGATTTAAAAGAAATTAATTTGCCCAGTGTATTGGGGTGCATTGGAATTTGAACTGAGGCCTATGTAACTATAGAACTCTCTTCACTTGTTCGAGGCTGACTTTTTAGGAAAGTTTTCCTTGCATAATTCAGTGTCACTGGACTTACCTTGTTTTTTCTTATGTGTAAAATTAAGGGGAATTTGGACTCAATGTCTTAGTTGTCTTTTAGCTCTGACATTTGTTGCTGCTCTTATAATATCTGACCTAACTAAAATGAAAGTATCACCTGCAAAGTAGCCAACCTATCATAGGATCTCAATAAATATTGGTTGAAGGGATCAAACCTGGGCCATAGCAGTGACAGAGCTAAATCCTAACCACTAGGCCTCCAGGGAATTATGCTGGAGAAGATTCTTGAGAATCCCTTGGAATGCAAGAAAATCAAACCAGTCAATCCTAAAGGAAACCAACCCTGAATATTCATTGGAAGGACTGACACTGAAGCTAAAAGTCTTAATACTTTGGCCACCTGATTCATTGGAAATACCTTGATGCTGGGAAAGATTGAAGGCAGGAGAAGAAGAGGGTGACAGAGGATGATGGTTGGATGGCATCATCAGCTCAATGGACATGAGTTTGAGCAAACTCTGGGAGATCGTCAGGGACCAGGAAGCCCGGTGTTCTGCAATCCACGGGGTAACAAAGAGTCGGACAGGGCTGAGCGCCTGAATAACAGTGCACCAGGCCTTGCCTCCCATGTCTTCAGCCTGCCTTTTGTCTGGAAAAAACTTTAGCCAAAGAATAAGTTTAATCAGAGAAGGAGAAAATGCAGAAACAAAGGAAAATAAAAATAATAACGAAACAAAAATAATTTAGTCATTAAGCAAAGTCAGGGACCTTTAGTTCTTTCTCAAGGGCTGTCATATCCTGTGAGCTGTCTTATAGATACTAAAACCGCCCCCAGGTGGAAGAAGTTTAACTGTATGATGACCAGACTGATGGCCAGACTGTAGCCATAACATAAGATGCCACAATTCCAAGAATTGACCTTAAGAAAGTGGGAACAGACTGACCTGGAACTAAGATTAACTGTACTTAAAATAACCAAGATGACACTGGTCACACCACCAATGACCAATTTCAAGATGACTGTCAGAGCTGACTATACTGTTTGTGCATGTAGCCCTCCTTCCATCTGTAAGTGCTCTTGCCCACTGATTGTCAGTGGAGGGGAGTCGGCCTTTGGATAGGACTCTGCTCCCCGCCAATTGCCAGCATCCCAAATAAAGCAAACTTTCCTTACCACCAATAAATAAATGAATATTGGTTGAATAAATGGGAATATGCATAATTTATAGTATTGTAGAATTCAGAACTAGCTTTGAATCTAGGGCATTTTTCATTTCTTCCTGTCTCCCTTCCTCTCTTCAAAAAGAATATGAGGATAGCAGCTTCTGTTTTCCATGTCATTTAAAACAAATATATAGTTGGAGTCAGAAGGCTTGCCACTTGTGTAATACAAATACGAATGCTTTTATATTTTCAGGTGAGTGCTGACTTCAAAGCTGATGAACAGCACTTGCGTTGCGCTTCTCTGAGGAATGTGACCCAAGATCAGATACCGTGCTTGAGTTCTGTCCTTGAGCCAGCTCTTACTGAATGAGCCAGCGTGCTCAGTACCTGAGGACCCTGTTTCAGAGCTGCACAGGCTTTAGCTTCTAGCAGATAATGCCATTACCAATGTCTACTAGAGAGGGCAGAGATCTCAGTGTTAGGAGAATTTTTAGCAAAATGCCATACGGAGTCTGTTGTATCGAGGAGTGAAGCTGCCCCGTTTGACCTGTCTGTCTGCAGGGTTACACAGTTTGCCTTGTCTCTGTTTAAGTTAGATGCAGTCACTTAAGATTTTAGACTTTATGTGTATGGCATTTCTCATTTTAGAAAATATGTTTGTACCATGATTCCCATATTGGCTGAATTCTAGGAATAAGAGTGGGAGGACTTTGTATCTCCCGCTGTATGTATACACAGAAATATACCTTATTCAAAATAATTTGACAGAAACATGTTTTTAAACTTGATAAAATGTCCAGAAGTCAGAAGTTCTTTTTGCCATTTGCGTGAAATGCACTCAAAAGCACTGATACTGAAAGATACCGAAAGAATATAGAACTATGACTAAAGATATTCATAGCTTGGTCAGATAGTATGATTATAAGTCCTTTAACTTTGTTAACTTCATGATCAGAAATTAAATTAACCCTGATCTTACATGTGTATCCTTGGTTATGAAGAGATTTGGCAAGAAGTATATAAATAAATTTGTATAAATTGTCCCCGCTAATAAAAAACCCTTGCTTATTCATGGCAGATAACTTGCATTATCTTCTACCAGAAATACTTTTGCAGAAATAATAGTTGCCTTTTGGCATTATTTAAAATTCTAAACTAGACTCCAGAGCTAGAGAAAACCACTATTTAAAACAAGTCCTGTCTGTGTTGTCCTTAATTGCTGCCACAGTGGTGAAATCCTTCTCAGTTTTGGCAGAGAATTAAATGATATGACAACTTGAATAATTAAATGTGTTCTTGTAATTTAATTAGTATACCTCAGTAATAAGTCCTGTTTGGCACATCCACTTATATTAAACCAGATGACTGAGCTAAAGTAATCTTAATCCTTTTACCCATGTTTAGCTGGATCCTGAGCGAAGTTTATTTGACCAAGGAGTAAAGACAGATGGAACTGTACAGCTTAGTGTACAGGTAATTTCCTACCAAGGTAAGTTAATTTTAGTGTTGTCATTTAAAAATTTAACTCATGTTTTTCTAATAGTTTTATAAGTTTTAGATGATTGTCTAAGTTAGTTAATGTGATGTTATAGTTAAATGTTTGTGCTTTTGATTTCATTGTTTTGTCTGTCAGGACGAAGCAAATTGTCTAACACATTCTGCCTACTTTAATCAGGAAAGGATATATTATAGGATAGTAAATAACAGAATCCCAGGGAGGGCTGGAAGAACATGTGCTAGTTGACTTTCTAAAAATGCCTCAGCCACACTGCAGAACTGAATTCCCAGGGAAGCTGCTGCTCTGCTGGGATCTGGAAAATGCCAGATCTGAAAGCCATCACTAATAGCGTTGACTTGGAACTCTGCTCCCTTTTCAGTGATCTGCATTAGCCAACAGATGGATTGCTTGTCCCCTCTTAACTCATTTCCAAGTAGGACGCTCCTGCCAGTAATTCTGGAATCTAAGTCATGTCTGTGTTCCTGCAAAGAAACCTAGTCTCTGCAGTGTAGCACACAGAGAGGAGTTTGCACAGGCTGTGTGGGGTGACCCAGCCAGCCGCATCCACCACAGGAGTTTACTGATCTTTGCAAATACACAAGTCAGAAAATTCGGAAACCATGTTTGGTAGATCGAATTTTAGTTTTTTAAATGGGCTTGTTGGGATTTCTAACCAGAGTTTTAGACTAATTTTAATCTCTGAACATTTTGTTGTTGGTCAGCCGCTTAGTCATGTTTGACTCTCTGCAGCCCCGTGGACTGCAGCATGCCAGGCTCCTCTGTCCTCCACTGTCTCCTGGAGTTTGCTCAGATTCATGTCCATTGAGTTAGTGATGCTGTGTGACCATCGCATCCTCTGCTGCCCCCTTCTCTTTTTGCCTTCTGTCTTTCCCAGTATCAGTCTTTTCCAGTGAATCAGGTGGAACACATTCTATTGCTTACAATTATGTTTCAGAAATCAAAGTTTTTTCCACATTATGAAAGTGGTAATTACCTACTTACGATCCTTAATTTCCCCAGAATTTTCCTATTGTTGGAAACAGGAAAGAAAAATCAGTCTTTGCAAGTGTGTTTAAGAAGAGTTGACTTGATGAAATTTGATGGGGGATTAGCAAATAATTTTTAGGAAAATTTTTTTTTTCAAAAATTGTGATTTTTTTTCTCATGAACATTTGAAAAAGCGACTTCTGTTTACACCACCTAATGAGTGAAAGCAGTATATTTTTCTGTAATACAGCTTTTGAGATTGAACTTCACAATAATGAAATTTTTATTTTTTCTTTCAAGTACACTTTGATTAAATTTTGATGTAGATTGTAACTAAATCAGTGAGCAAACGGTAGCCATTAAGTTGTATGATAGCTTCTTAGAACTGTCATTTTACCATAAGTAACTATGATTATTTCATAAAGGGCTAGTTTTAAAATATGTACTTTGTCTTCTAAAAAGACAAGGAGTCAGTAAATAATTTTAATTAGCTTAGAAAGACTTTTTAAACTTCTAAAGATGAGTAGCTACTCATTTATACTCTCCCTAGTGTAGTTTTAATTTCCTTTTACATGTTGGTTCTTTTTCTCTGTCTGTAGGTAAGGTGTGTGTGTCTGTATGCGTGGTAGTGGTGGTCTTAAATTATTTTAGATTTATGGAAAAGTTGCAAGTGTAGTAAAAGAATTCCTGGATATCCTTCACCCAGATTCCCCAAATGTTAACTTTTATTATCACATTGCTTTATTCTGTCTCTTCCTCATCCCCACATTATTTTTTTGACTTGGTTAAGAGTAAGATGCAGACATAATTTTTTTTCTGTCTCTAAATACATTAGTGTGTGTGTTTTCCAAAACAAAGAATTCTTTTGCATGACCACGGTTATCAAAATCAGGAAATTAATACTGATGCAATACTGTCCTATGATCTACCAAACTTCTGTTGAATTGTTGTTTTTGTTATTTAGTAGAAATCTGTTCAAGTTCTCTAGACATAATGCTAAAAATATTTAACATGGAGTTCTGCTCTACTATTTGAGAACATATAAACTAAACTAAATTTTGCTGTGTTACTTTTGTGTTTTTGCTTAGATATACTTTTTTTTTTCTTTAATCATTGTTAAGGAATTGAACCAAAGCTAAATATCCTGGAAATTGTTAAACCTGCGGAAACGGTTGAAGTAGTTATTGATCCAGATGCTCACCATGCGGAAGCAGAAGCACATCTTGTTGAGGAAGCTCAAGTGATAACTCTCGATGGGACAAAACACATTACAACCATTTCAGATGAAACGTCAGAACAAGTGACCAGATGGGCGGCTGCGCTGGAAGGTTACAGGAAAGAGCAAGAGCGTCTTGGGATACCCTATGGTAATAAAATACATAATGATTATGTTAGGTAGAATAATATTTAGGCTTGACATAGAAGACAGTATGGTGAATAAGTTATACATTTTAAATATAGAACTTTTAGGAAATAGATTTTCTGTGTATTTTTTTTTGGACTGTTAATACATGATGGTGCTGGGAATACAATGATAAACATTTTTTTTTAAAATCCTGCCCTTATGGCATTCATAATTTAGTTAAAGAGAGAAACAATAAATGAAAAGAAGTAGTTTCCATAAAGGTGACATGTTTTTAAGTTGTCAATAACTAGTATAGAAGAAACATACTACTAGAATCTCAAAGGGATCATAGTGATCTGGGGGAATATTGGGAAAGAGTTTATTGTAGACAAGGAAACTTCTGGACATTCCAGACAGGGAGTATTTCTGCAAAGCTGAGAGGTGGGAGTGTGCTGAGTAGTGAGAAGATACAGTAGGTGAGGAATTATTCTGTAGCATTATAGAATTGATTTTGATTGATGCAGGTGACAATTGAAAATGGATGTGGCAGTGGGGTGTTACGTAAGTTGGAGCGGGTAGTTTCCATGTGTCTAGGTGATAACATTTAGGTTAGCCTAGACCAGGTGATTTCTATGGGAGCAGAAAGAAGGAGAGGAATCAAAATAGTGATAGGACTGATCAGCTGGTTGATGGATTGCATGAGGATAGAGAGGGGAGAGTCAAATATTTATCTAACTTCTCAAGCTTGGGTGACTAGGCAATAATAATATTGATAAGAATTGATTACATCTTCATATTTCCCGAGCTAGGCACCATGGTAAATGCTGGGCTTTCAGTGGTGCATAGGAAAGGCAGTCCATGCCTTCTAAACCTTTGTGGGGAAGGTAGGAAAGTCTGGTATTGGAAAGATTTTTCAAGGGAAAGTGTTGATAGTGCTTGATTTTCAAGAGTACGTATTCAATTGAGGGTCACCAGAAAGTAGTTTCATGGGCACAAGGTTTGGACTGGAGATAAAGATGTTATCTGGGACAAAGTCACCTTGAGTTTGTATTAAAATCATAAAAGTAGGTGTCATCTCTGGTGGAGAGAGAGAAAAGGAAGGATAACACAATGCTGAACCTTGTCAACATTTAGGGTTGAGTAACAGGAAGTTGGAGAGACATGAAATAGCTTACCAGATAGAAGAAAAATAAGAACTGTACATACATAGTGCCACTGAAATTGAGAAGGAGTTTTAGATAGTCACAAATCTTGATGCTACTGAGAAAGTCAAAGAATGCTGGCTGAGTAGTATCTACTAAATTTGGTCATCAGGGGCTCATTGGTGGATTTCAATACAAAACAACCATTGGAGATACAAAACTGAATTATAAGAAGTAAACATTGGATGGGGAATAAGTGTAAATCTATGGCTGATTCATATCAATGTATGACAAAACCCACTGAAATGTTGTGAAGTAATTAGCCTCCAACTAATAAAAAAATTAAAAAAAAAAAAAAAGAAGTAAACATTGCAGAAATGGAAAAAACTGAATATTAACTTGGAGAGGGGGCATTTCCCCATGTATTTTATTCTTCCATTTGGCTCACTGGAGAGCAGTTGTGCATTTTGCTTTTTCTTAATAAAATTCTAAACTAACTGATGTAGAAACAAGTGAACCCATCAAACTTTAGATGAAGGAGTCAGAAAGGAGCGAAGAAGAAAATGGAGTGTAAGCATCTTTTTATTTTATATAATGAGTTCACTTACTTGGGGGGAAAAAAACCTGTCTGGATTTTATCTGTGTGTTTTTGTGTGTATGTTGACAAGTTAACTGTAAATTATGTAATTCTAAGATTCAACTAAGCTAATGGTAATATTTTTGTCTTTAGATCCCATACAGTGGTCCACAGACCAAGTCCTGCATTGGGTGGTTTGGGTAATGAAGGAATTCAGCATGACTGATATAGACCTCACTACACTGAATATTTCTGGAAGAGAACTCTGTAGCCTCAGCCAAGAAGATTTTTTTCAGCGAGTTCCTCGGGGAGAAATTCTCTGGAGTCATCTGGAACTTCTTCGAAAATGTATAAAATTGAAACTATTATCTTATTTGCATTATAACTTAAGTTTAATTTTATTTCTTTATAACTTTGTTTTCATCTTAATTGTTCATTGCTAATAGCAGTAATAATTAACACTTATTGTGTAAGGCTGTGATGTGCTGAGAACTTTATATGTATAATCTCATTTAATCTTGTACTAAAGCCAGAGATCATGGCTTCTCTTATTTCTTCAGATAGGAATCTGAGGCTGAGAGAGCCCCCACAAGATTATAGAACTAGGGTGTGGCTGAACCAGGATCCAAACCCAGGCAGACTAACACTAGACTCCAAGTTCTATTCTATCCAAGTAAGATTCTGTGCTTGCAGTTAGCTCTGTTCATATATTCTAGTTGTTGACTTCTGGTTCATCAGTCAGTTCTGTCATTGATGCTCATCTTTTAGAATTTACGATGATTTGTTCACAGATGGCTTCTCTTTCATCCTGTTCATTATGGGGATTAAATCTTTTAAAATGTCTTTTAATTGAATGGGATTTTAAGGGAGAAAGGAGTGGAGTTAAGTATGCAACCCACCATCTTGAATTGGAAGCCACTGGTTACAGTGTCTCCATGTTGCTCAAAGAATGCTGGCTAAGTAGTAAGGCTTTCCTTCATTGTTTATTGGCAGTCTCTCTCCTGTGTTGGTTATCTTAAATATTAGGAGGAAAAGTATTGAAAAGGCTTAGTAGATTCATTACATTTACAAGGTTTATTTCTAGTTTCAGTTCCTATTAGATAAATAAGTTGAATAGTCTAGTTGAAATTTTATCCTTGGCATCACAGGTTTTCTTCTCCATAGAGATTTTTAGATGAGCAAGGTAAAATCTGAAATATTTCAGGTTTTTAACTTGTGAGTCATGTTTACAGAAACATTTTCTTGTAGGAACTCTCAAGAATATAGAACAAGGACAGTGTTTAGATTGCAGTTTGGTTTTTCTCAAGGTCATGATTTTTGCTGTCTATCCCAGATCAGCACTTTGTTGTTTCTCTCTGGCTCTCCTAGGGCTTCTCAAATGTTAAAGCTCACTCAGGCTTTTCCCAGGACAGGGGGCTGTGAGGAAATCTTATGTATCTTTCCATCTTCCTGCAATAGAATGGGTCTTCTACAGAAGAGCTCTGCTTTGGGATTGTTTTGTTTACAAAAGTAACAAAGTCCCATGGCCTACATGAATATCTTAAGGAATTCCTTGCTTATTTGGCCATGATTCTTTGCTCTGCCTGGCAAGGAAATCCCACTGGGTTTGGAAATCTAATTCTCAGAATCTGGGAATGGGTAGGGTGATGTGTAAGGCTATGTCTGGTCAACTTTCTATGATGCACAAGCCTAACTTCTCAGAACAGACTTGTTGGGGCACAGTCTAGCTCTCTGGCCCCTCTTGTAGAGTGAAGTCTACAGCATGTCCTTATTAACCTAGCATTTATTATCTGTCCCTCAGTGATTTATCAAGGAGAAACAGTACTGAACAGATAGACCTCCTTCTTTAAGTATTTGTGTTAGTTTGCCCACCCGGGCCACCAGCTTCCTGCAGTTTCCCTTCTAGTGAAACTTTATCCAAGTCCCACAGTACGAGGGGAGGATAATTAGGAAATGTTCCCAGAGTCCCAGCTCTCTATGATGTCCTTCTTGGTGTGAATATGTCTTCTGTGGCCAGAGGCACACAGCTCGGTTTGCTGCGTTTTCTTTGGGACAAAGAATTGCCTGTATTACCTTCAGTGTTAAGAGTTTTCATAAAATTGCTCCATACACCCTAGAGCTTTTCCCCTTAGGGCTCTGCTTCCTTTATGCAGGACCAGGGTTTGAGGACTGGAGAAGGAATTTAATATTTAGAGTGTCTGTGTGGTCTTGGACCAGCCTTTCAAAAGCCCCCCTGTTTCTGTGTTCCGCCTTCTGTTAACATCTTGAGAGTTCCCAGGAAACAAACCAGACCGCAGTCCAGAAATCGGGGCTGAGCGGCTGGTCTTACGGGTTGGCACTGCCTGTGCCTGTGTAGGGGAGACTCTTCTTTGCCTCTTTAAGCTAGGGTACTGTGTTCAGTCAGTCAAGAGTTGGACAGTTTCATTTCAATAGCACTTTGCCCTTTCAAGGTACTTTTATAAAATTGGGGGGGGGGGGGAGATATACCACAAATATAAAGCATGAATTTTTCTTCAGGACAGTTGTCCTTGAGGAGAATGCTCAGAACTATGAATCTGGATAAAAGAATAGTGTCTTCAACTTACTGAAAGTTAACTGTATTTCCGGCATTGTGCTTCTTAAAAATATTTTCCTTTAATCCTCACAACCACCTCATAAAGTAGTAAGCGGGGGTATCTCCTTTATAATTTACCGTTGTCATACAGCCAATAAGTTAGTGCTAAGACCAGAACCCAGATCTGAGGCTAGTCTCATGTAATTGTTTACATTCCCAAACTCGGGACCCCCAAAGAAAGCTCCCACCTGACAAGTAGGAGTCGGGTCTCTCTTTAGTTTCCCGGTCCTCTTCAGCTCTGTGTCTGGATTTGGAGCCTGGTGTGGTGTTCTCAGTAGAACTGTGTTAGTAGCCCAGGCCCCAGGACTCAGCTCGGTACCCAGATGACTGCTGTGTACCACTTCAGTTAGAGAGAGAAGCATCCAAGTCTGTGATGGGCACTGAAAAGGCTGAAGGGATATAGACTGGCAAATGTAACTCTTATCTGAGAGGTGAAGAATAACATTTCAGTAGGTAATAGCAACTGATGAGTAATGAATGCTCCTCCAAACGGTTATATTAGGACCTTTTACACTGTAACTCATGGGGATTTTTGTTTGTTTTTGGTTTTTTTTTGGCTGCACTGCTCGGCTTGTGGGATCTTAGTTCCCCATCCAGAGATTGAACCTGGGCCCTTGTCAGTGAGGGAGTGAAGTCCTAACCACTGGATGACCGCCAGGGAGTTCCCTTCACTGTAACTCATTTGAGACCTGTATTTATAGATGTGTTAAATTACTTAGTTCATTTGTGACACAGAGAACAGCTGTAATTCCACTGAAATTTTGGCTATCTTCAGAATTAGTATTCTAAAGTTAAAGCAGTTTTTTTTTTAATGGGTATTTGATCATGCATACTCCAAATTATGATGATCTCTCCAGTCATCTTGAAAGAGCCTTTTTTGATGAAGAAAATGTATCTAAATAATTTCACTGTGGTGATCTGATCTTGAATATTTCCTGTTTTATATAAAGCCTACATAAATAGATTTATAATAGACATTTTCAAACCCTGGTTCTCTGAACAACTTTTCTGAACATTGAATTGGAGCTTTCTTTCTGTTGCTTCTCTTAAAAATATCTATTCCCTGTAAAATGACTGTGAAGTATTTTTTAGGTTTTTAGGCCAATAAGCTTAAATTATTTGATGTTTTGCTTTTTTGTTTGCTTGGTTTTTGTTTAATCGTGGAGGGTGCGGTTTTTTTGTTTTTTTGTTTTTTAATTTTACTGGATTGGAGTTTGCATTTGTGGTTTAAATGAAAACAAAAAATTTTTATGTGTGTTCTTCAGATGTATTGGCAAGCCAAGAACAACAGATGAATGAGATAGTTACAATTGATCAACGTGAGTATTCATGTGCCCATAATACAGGTCTGATTTATCAATAAGAAATGTTCCATTTAGTACTACAAGGTAGTAAAAATGAAAAGCTAATTTGTAAATTTTGTATGAAGTATTTTAGATATACAAAGACATAAATAAAGTATAGCCAACATCTGCATACACCATGAGAGATAAAACTTTATATGTTAAGTTTACCTGTTGTAGATCCCATTTTAAATGACTCCTGAACCTGAGGTTTCTTATTCTATGAATATTTTGTATTTTTATGAACTTTTGTAACCATAAACACTTCAGGACATTATTTTATACATTTATAAACTTTTGGGTGAAGATGGTGATATACTGTGTCTATCCTTTTATAGCTTGCTTTTTTGATTTACATTTATGAGACCTATGCTGATATCTGTAGCTCGATTTTATTTTCACTTCTGTTTATCATTTTTAAAACTTTATGAACATCATTGAATGAATATCTGTAAGAATGTGTGTGAGATTCTCTGGTTGTGATTTCATGGGATTCTACCCTTTTGTCTTTACTGGATATTACTAAAGTTTTTCTCAAAATGGTGGTATGTTTGTAGTCCTGTCAGCAGTGGAACATGAATTCTCATTTGTCCACATTCTCCAAAATTTGATAAACCATCTCTTATGAACAAATATTTTTAAAAATGGATTTTTTATAACTTTATCTACTGTATATGCATCAATAAGTTTTTCTAAAATAAGGAAACCAACTTTTATTCACTTAAGATTCAGACAGTAATGCAGACATTATACCTTATCCTCTGAACTTTTGTTGAGGTAATTGGAGAGGCATCACTTAAACTAATTGCATTTTATTTTCTTTCAGTAGTTTTTTCCTCTATTTGTATTGGAAGGAGAAAAAAAAATTTTCCCCTTGTCTTGCTTTGCAGCTGTGCAGATTATTCCGGCATCAGTGCAGTCTGCTACACCAACTGCCATTAAAGCTATAAATAGTAGTACAAAGGCAGCTAAAGTGCAGAGAGCTCCCAGGATTTCAGGAGAAGATAGGAGTTCGCCTGGAAACAGAACAGGTATTTTTGCATTATCATCTGACATTTATAAAATTTGTCAAATTATGTATATTTTGTTTTATTTCACTGTATGAAAATGTGGATATGAACTTTTTCTCTTCTGGGACTCCTATGATTCGAATGTTGGGGCATTTAACATTGTCCCAGAGGTCTCTGAGGTTGTCCTCATTTCTTTTAATTCTTTTTTCTTTTTTCCTCTCTGCTTCATTTATTTCTGCCATTCTATCTTCTACCTCACTTATCCTATCTAATGCCTCCGTTATTCTACTGTTGGTTCCCTCGAGAGTGTTTTTGATCTCATTTATTGCATTATTCATTATTGATTGACTCTTTTTTATTTCTTCTAGGTCCTTGTTAAACATTTCTTGCATCTTCTCAATCCTTGTCTCCAGGCTGTTTATCTGTAACTCCATTTTGTTTTCAAGATTTTGGATCATTTTTACTATCATTATTCTGAATTCTTTTTCAGGTAGACTCACTATATCCTCCTCTTTGGTTTGGTTTGGTGGGCATTTATCATGTTCCTTTAACTGCTGAGTATTTCTCTGCCTTTTCATCTTG
The DNA here is from genome assembly GCF_019320065.1 of Cervus canadensis. Taxonomy (NCBI): domain Eukaryota; kingdom Metazoa; phylum Chordata; class Mammalia; order Artiodactyla; family Cervidae; genus Cervus; species Cervus canadensis. Next base: position 9,483,055 of record NC_057412.1, on the reverse strand, counting down.
TTTAGATTGCTGTTTGGGGTGGCCTTTCTGTATTCTGGCAGTTTGTGGTTCCTCTTTATTGTGGAGGTTCCTCCTTGTGGGTGGGGTTGGATGAGTGGCTTGTCAAGGTTTCCTGGTTAGGAAAGCTTGTGTTGGTGTTCTGGTGGGTGGAGCTGGATTTCTTCTCTCGGGAGTGCAGTGAAGTGTCCAGTAGTGAGTTTTGAGATGTCTATGGGTTTGGTGTGACTTTGGGCAGCCTGTATATTGACGCTCAGGGCTATGTTCCTGTGTTGCTGGAGAATCTGCGTGGTATGTCCTTCTCTGGAGCTTGTTGGCTCTTGGGTGGTGCTTGGTTTCAGTGTAGATATGGAAGCTTTTGGATGAGCTCCTATTGATTAATGTTCCCTGGAGTCAGGAGTTCTCTGGTGTTCTCAGGTTTTGGACTTAAGCCTCCTGCCTCTGGCTTTTAGTCTTATTCTTACAGTAGCCTCAAGACTTCTCCATCTATACAGCACTGATGATAAAACATCTAGGTTAATGATGATAAGTTTCTCCACAGTGAGGGACACCCAGAGAGGTTCAGAGTTACATGGAGAAGAGAAGAGGGAGGAGGGAGATAGAGGTGACCAGGAGGAGAAGAGGGGGAATCAAAAGGGGAGATCACAAAAATTATAAAAAACATATATGAAGTTTGCTTTAAAAATGGGGTCTTTTTTTTTTGCAAGGTAATAGTAGGTTATAAAAATGAAAATTAAAGGAGTAATAGAGAACTTAAAAATTTTTTAAAAATTTTAATTTAAAAAATGATAATAGTAAAAATATATCTAGGAATTTCTTTGGAGCTGTTGCGGGCAGTGTGGGTCAGTTCAGTTTCAGATAGTTCCTTGTTTCAGCTTATAAGTCTCAAGGTCTGTAGGCCCCTTCCATTGTAGTCGGTGCTAACTACAGGGTTTTATTTATTTATTTATTTTTTAAAGTTTTAGAGTGTAGATTTATTTAGGGCCATTTGCACATGTTCATAGAATAGTTTACCCCCACAAATGATGACAAGACAGCTCCCCTTCAGTGAGTCCCTAGCCTAAACATTGTCTGCTTTACTTATACATAGCAAGAGGATAACATTAAACACGGACGCTACAGGGTTTTAATCTATTGCACCTGTCACTTCCAAAGCGGTTCCCTCTGTTTATTTTAGCTTCTTCTCTTGGTCTCTTCAGTGTCTAATTTCCGCCCTGACACAAGGGGGCGGAGATGGTCACTTATTTAGGCTCCCTTGGTGCTGTGGGGAGGGAGGGACCCTGCAAAGAAATCTCACTGGCCTGTGTGGACAGTGCTCGCAGCGTCTCGGCTACACTGGGTTTGCCCCCGCTCGCGGCGTGTGTGCTTTCCCCGTCTACACTGCTCAGGCTGCAGGCTGCTCTGCTGGGAACTGTCAGAGGCAGGCCCTGGGTTGCAGGGCCCTTCCCAGGTCTAAGCCGCTCAGGGTCAGGGTCTCAGTACTCCACAAAGGCGCAGACTTGGTTGGTTCCCAGGTCCGAGCAGCTCAGGTGGCCAGGTACTTGGCGAGCACATTCTCCCCGGGTGGGAGCTGCGTCTTCTCGCCTCCCCGTCCCAGCCGCTCGGTTTCGCCGTCTCAGGTGTGCCATGAGTCTCCTCTGGGCAGCTGATCTCTGGCTGCGACCCTCCCAGCAGATGTCAACCAGCCAGAATCCCAGGAAGTCTTGGTTAGCACCTGGGAGCCTGCTCACAGTTTGGTAGAGGATGCCGCCTCTGGGGCCGAGATTGCCCCATTCCGGTTCTGGCTGCCGCCCGCCTGCCTCCCTGCCTCCAGCGGGGGATGGGCCGGTCCACTGCCGGCTAGCTCTCCTCTGGTATCGCTCAGTCCTTTGTTCTGTGAGCGGGCCGGCAGTGCCTTAGTTAGGGCTTAGTTAGGGCTTTTTGTGGGAAAGTTCTCTCTCTCTGTGTTTTTTTTTTTTTCCTCTCTCTCTCTGGCTGTCCCACAGTCTGGGTTGCTATCTCACGTTGGCTCCCTCAGATTGCCTTCAGGACATTCAGACCCAGTCCTTACCCTAAGCAGTGCAGCCCACGCCTCCCTGTTCAGCCCCTGCTTGCTGGTGGCGGATGCCAGTGTCTGGGCTACTTTTCTACTGGGAATTGCCGTTAGGCACGTAATCTGTGGGTTTTATTTATTTGTTTATTTTTCCTCCCGGTTATGTCGCCCTCTGAGATTCCCAAACTCCGCACAGACCTGCGGGTGAGAGGGTTTCCTGGTGTTTGGAAACTTCTCCTCTTTTAAGACTCCCTTCTTGGGATGGGTCTTCATCCCTAACTCTTTTGTCTCTCTTTTATCTTTTATATTTTGTCCTGCCTCCTTTCGAAGACAATGGGCTGCCTTTCTGGGTGCCTGATGTCCTCTGCCAGCGTTCAGAAGTTGTTTTGTGGCATTTTCTCAGCATTCAAATGTTCTTTCGGTAAATTTTGGGGGGTCAAAGTGGTCTCCCTGTCCTATTCCTCCGCCATCTGAGGACCACCCCCTGGACTTTTTCTCTGAAAATACTTAGCTAGCATTTGTAAAAAGAAGTTTATGTTTTTTGTGTGGCTGACGTATGAACCAAAGGACCTGTTTGTTGTCTTTTGCCCTCTGAAAATCCATAGCATTGTGGTCAGTGCTTGTCATTCTTGTCAATTTCTAGGAAACAATGGCCAGATCCAACTGTGGCAGTTTTTGCTAGAACTTCTTACTGACAAGGATGCTCGAGACTGCATTTCTTGGGTTGGTGATGAAGGAGAATTTAAGCTAAATCAGCCCGAACTGGTTGCACAGAAATGGGGACAACGTAAAAACAAACCTACCATGAACTATGAGAAACTTAGTCGTGCATTAAGGTAAGCATTTTAAAACTTTCAATCAATAGTTTCTAAAAAATGGCTTATTTGTATAAACATTGTTATGTAATGATGTTAAAATACTTACGTTTTCTTTATATAAATAAAACTAAAAATGTTCACGTTTTTGTTAAAAATTACTTCTTAAAAAGATTTTTAGTAGTAATTTGAGATATGTAGAATTTTTAAAAGATGATTCTAGATTATTTGTTTTTATCTGATTAGAAACATACACCACTCTGTTTAAAACCAGCATATTTAATCTTTGAGGTTTCTGGTTTTTTTTTTAACAGAGATGCTGTCATTTGGCGTAGGTGCATTGAGTGTCAATAAATGCTAGTAAATATGTAGATATTGTCAATTTTTATAATTAGATGCAAAATGTTAACCCATCTCTCTGTTTTTCCTTCCCCCCAGTCAGCCTAAATCTGAATATTCAAACTTTTTCATCAATTGAGTTGAAATAGAATAATTATACATAATTTCTCATAAATGACATGAAAGTTTTGATGTAATTACTGTCAGAATTTATGCTTACTACAGTGATGGAAATTCAGTATGTGCACTTAAGTATCTGAGAAGTAGGACATGTAGGAATTATGTCTATTTTTTGGGAAGAGTAAATTTGATAAAGCAGTTTTGTGAATTTCACACAGAATATGATTTACCTCTCATTAACACACGCAACCTTTCTGTCCCCTCATCCCAGTCTAATTATATAATTATGTGGAGTATGGGTTAAATCAGTATTCCTTGTTACAGGATCGTGGCATTCAAGTACTGTTTCCTAGTTTATCATGATAATTTTTCTTTTCCACAATGACAGTTTGTTTGCCTTAGCATATATAAGTAACTAAAATGCTTTATTTTCAGTGTACTTATTACTTACTGTCAAACACTTTGCTAACTGCCTAAAGATCCTTTCTGTGTAATCAGAATTAAAACTGTTACTTTTGACAGTTGATGTGACTGTGTACACGCAAGTCCCCTCAGAATTACAGATACATTATTAGAATTAATAATTAAGATGTCTCTTGTCCACAGTTGGTCTAAGTTACAATGCAGTAGCTGCCTGAATAAGTGTGTTCATAGAACTTGACAAGTTGATTATAGAATTTATATATGACTGTAAAGAGGCGAGGGCAGGGAGGCCTGGTGTGCTGCAGTCCATGGGGTCGCAGAGTCTGACGCGACTGAGCGACTTTAACTGAACTGATAAAGTGTCACAGAATCAGGACACCTGAAGAAGATTAGCAGAGTAGGCAGACTTGCTCTACAGGATATAGAGACTCACTGTAACAGTAAGACAGTATGCTGTTTGCTTAGGGTAGGCCAAAGACCCAAGATTAGAATTGGTGACCTGAATAGAACAAAAATATAGGAACATTTGATTTAAAGATGGCAGTAGGGATGGGACCTACATTTCAGTCAGTAGTGCTGGGACAGTTGACTATCCATATTGACCCCCTTCCTCATAGCATACTGAAAGTCAATTCTATGTAACTTGTAGCTCTAACTTGTGAAAGTAAAATAGGGAAGCATCTAGAAATGCCTTCTTGACTTTAGTAGATGAGAAGACATTAAATAGAACCAGAAGCACTAACCTAATGGAAAAGATCAATAAATTGGACTGCATTTAAATTAAGAACTTCTGGCCATTAGAAGCTATCAGGAGAGTGAAAGTCAAGCCACATATATCTGATGTAAGACTCTTACCTGGAATAATTAAAGAACTCTTACAGATCCATAGGAAATTAAGAAAAATTTAGAGATTAGCCAAATGGCCAATCAGTTTGCTGGCAAAGGTCCATCTAGTCAAAGCTGTGGTTTTCCAATAGTCTTGTATGGATGTGAGAATTGGACCATAAAGAAGGCTGAGCGCCAAAGGATTGATGCTTTTGAACTGTGGTGTTGGAGAAGACTCTTGAGAGTCCCTTGGACTGCAAGGAGATCAAACCAGTCAATCCTAAAGGAAATCAACCAAAAATATTCATTGGAAGGACTGATGCCGAAGCTCAAATACTTTGGCCACCTGATACGAAGAGCCAACTCATTGGGAAAGATCTTGATGCTGGGAAAGACTGAGGGTAGGAGGAGGAGGGGACAACCGAAGATGAGATAGTTAGATGGCGTCACAGACTCCATGGACATGAGTTTGAGCAAGTTCCAGGGGATAGTGAGGGACAGGGAAGCCTGGCATGCTACAGTCCATGGAGTTGCGAAGAGTTGGACACAACTTGGGAACTGCACACCAACGTGTCCGAGAGAGGCTAAAATGAAAATAATTGCGTGTACCAAGTGTTGGTGAGGGATAGGTAGCAGTGGGAATGCTTCTACACTTTTGGTAGGAGTGTAAACTGTGACCAGTAACCTAGCAGTTTATCTTCTAAGGATTTACCAGACAAAAATGTACATATATGTTCATATGGATGCTTATGCAGCCTTGTTTATAACATCCCCAAATCAGAAGGGGCTTCCCCAGTGGCTCAGTGGTAAAGAATCTGCCTGCAGTGCAGGAGACACAGGTGTGATCCCTGGGGTGGGAAAATCCCCTCGTAGGAAATGGCAACCTGCTCCAGCATTCTTGCCTGGGAAATCCCATGGATAGAGTGACCTGGTGGGCTGTAGTCCATGGAGTTGCCAAGAGTCGGACACAACTGAGGTGACTGAGCATGCAAGCAGGCACAAAATCAGAAACCACCCAAATATCTTGCCAACAGTAGCGTGAATAAGTAAACTGTGATACACTGTACAGTACTGTGTGTCCATGAAAATGCACTGCTGTGGATGAACCTCAGACATAATGTTCGGTGATGACAATCCAGACCCAAAAGAGTGTATACTGAATTTATATAGGAGCATGCAAATAACAGCAAAACTAAATTACAGCACTTACAGATACATGTTTGGAATACAAAAGCAGCAATGAAATTATTATCATGAACTAGGACTGTGTAACCTTCTAGAGCAAGGGAGGGGTGATGATGGAGAGGGGCTGTGGGGTGCACCCAGTGTTCTGTGTCCGGACCTGAGTCATGGTTAACAGGTGAATGAATGTTCACTTTGTGATAAGTCACTGAGCTGTTCACTTAAATCAAAATGCCTACAGTATTTTAACTGGATGGCAAGCTGTTGGTAGTTTGTGGGCTGAGATATAATTCTGTCTTAATGTAGTTGACAAGAAACACAAGACAATGCCCAATGGGTTACATCTCTTACTGGGAAAGTGGACATAACCATTATACTTCAGCTGTTCTGTAATTAGGGAAAGATGACCATTTACTGCATGTAGTTTTTTCATTAATGGATTTTTGGTGACACTGTTGTTTTTATAATAAAGTCCTACTAAACGTGATAGTTTACACCACCCACACTTTTGCATGTAGTTGTTTTGTAACAGCTCTTCATCAGATGAGTGCAAATGCACACAAATGGGCAGTGCAGTTTTAAGATGAAGTCTCCAAAGTCTGCCAGCCCAGAAGTTTTGACTTGCCTTTTTCCTGTTAATTGGAATTGGCAGTGCATATGTGTGTTTCTGTTAGTTGCTCAGTCGTGTCAGGCTCTCTGTCACCGCATGGACTGTGGCTCGCCAGGTAGTGCATAGGGGTAAAAAAGTCTTTTCCAAAGTAAGTATAATTCCAGTTCTGTTTTATATCCATAAACCAGGCTTCTAGAGTGATTTCCCCAAGTGTACCTGTGTACACTTTATGTGTTTCTTTATGAAGTCCTCTTTTCTGTTTTTCTGGTCCTCTCTATTTTTTTTTTTTTTTAAACCCTTTTGCTTACAGTTTTGAGTCTCCCCTATTGGTTTGGAGAATTTCTCTGGAAGGAGAGCCTTTAATATATTAAAATGATAAAGATGAAGGCATAGATACGTAGTAAAGCATTTTGTACGAGACAGAAAAATGGACATTCCAACAACCAGAGAATATGTATATTAAAATTTTTTATTCATACCATATGGGTTCTTAATTATTACCATAGCTTCTATTTTATAGTGGGCTATATGTGCCAGTCATTGTGTGCTAAGCACTTTACAGGGATAATCCTTTCAACCTTCAATAATTCTATTGGGGTCCATGGTTTTTTAAATCTCATTTTATAAATGAGGAATACAAGCTTAGAGCAAACAAATGTGCCTTTCCTGTGGTCACAGGAAAGATGTGAGGTCTTGAATCTTGGCATTCGGATTCAGACTCCTTGTTCTTGGATTCTGTTACTGCTCCTAAGGTTTTTTTGGTTTTGCTAATAATGTTTATTTTTAAATTTAGTGTTTTAGCATGATTTTTGAGAATATGTTTTGAAGATTTAGTACATAAAATTTTAGAGTACTTAGCATTGAAATTTTAGTTAATATTTTAGTTTCTTTGGATAACAGCGTTAAATAGTTCTATATAACCTCATTGTTGCTATTGTGATAGATATGATACTAGGCTTCTGTTTATGGAATAATCTGTGAGGTATTATAAGAAATCCAAATTTTTAAAAGATTTTTATATGGTCGTAATGCAGTTTTCTGTTTTTAAAGGTATTATTACGATGGGGACATGATTTGTAAAGTTCAAGGCAAGAGATTTGTCTACAAGTTTGTCTGTGACTTGAAGACTCTTATCGGGTACAGCGCAGCGGAGTTGAACCGTTTGGTCACAGAGTGTGAACAAAAGAAACTTGCCAAGATGCAGCTGCATGGGATCACCCAGCCAGTCGCAGCAGTGGCCCTGGCCGCCGCGTCCCTGCAGGCGGAGAAGGATAACTGAGCCAGGGCCTCCGGGAGTCCACGGTCTTTCTTAAAATGTTGGAGCAAGTCTTGCTCTTCCCTTTATTACTGAATTTGAATCTTCTTTTATTTCTAGACTGTACAATCTGATGCATGATTTTTTTTATAAATATTTCATACTCTTGTGAATTTGGATCTTTTTACTTTGAGCATATATTTTAGAATATGTGTATGTTAAACAATCACCACAATGTCTTTAGGCTGGTTCATTGTGGGATAGTTTGTTAACAGTCAGAAAAGCTAAACTGGTCAGTATTAATGTCTAGCCCTACCAAAAATAGCCAGTAGCACCTGAGGATGAAAAATAAATGAAGTATCTCCAGGAAACAGTCTGGCTTAACTATTAATATTTTTGAAAATATAACTTTCCCCTCTCTGCTGCTTTAGATGTTGCTTTACATAAAAACCAGAAAATGGAATTTTTCACAGCTGAAGCATGTATGCCTGTTTCATCTAATCAAGCAGAGCTAAAGTAGTCATATCCAATAAAATTATAATATAAAATTACTAAGAGTATCACGTTATTAAAATAATTTATGTATTTGCAAGCAAAAGACAGTAAAAAAAGACTGGCAGAAGAGCAGTGCTGAAGAAAGAGATCCAGGTTTAAATCTGGCTTTACTCAAAAGCCAATTTTAAGGATTTACTGTATAGATTATTCATACTGTCAGGCCAAGAATTTAAATTATTATAAGAGAGACATTAAATCCTAATAAACCAACTATTACAAAAATTCTCAGATGATCTCTGTTTTTCTTGTCAGAGATTTAAAAATCTGAAAAAGTATACCTCAACCAGAAATAAAATTTTGGTTTAGTTTGGTTTCTTATGGCTCCTTTTTTAAAAAAATTAATTATCCTATAGTGCTGGTTTATTATACAAAACAGCTTTCATAGTCTTGTGTTTCTGATGAAGACTTTAAATCAGTCAGCAGTACTTGATCTTTCAAGACATGAGTGAATTACTTGCAAGTAGTTCTAAAAGGAAAATTTGACCTCCAATACAGGCAGTCTTCTCTTAAAATTTCCCATTTATTTAATTTTTTCCTTTGAATATTATATATGCGAGTGTACAAATATCTGTATACATGTCCAGTTGGCCGTCTTATACACACACACACACACATAAATGAAGACATACTATTCAAAAGGTGATATTTCAAAACTCGCTTAGAAATCCTTTAAAGATTAAATAATTCTTACACACATGAAACTCTTTACCTGCTGCAAGCCAACGCTGAACAGAAATGGCTAGAAGTGTCTTTTGTTCTTGCTTGCTTTGCTTGGTTCCCTTACTTTTTTCCTCTTTGTGTTTGTTTTAAACTATTATGCACAAATCATGATATGAGATACTTTAATTCTCTTATAGCAGAAGACTGATTCTCAAATATTACTTTATGTACCTTCTCCCTCATCATTTCCTTTAAATCCATCCCCTAAGCAGCTTTATAAGAGCTCACTTAGTGCATTTAACTAACTAGGAGGAAAGGGCCACAGTAATGCAAGGAGGCATTATTGGCAGTTGCTGCCCCCAGTACTGAATAGTGGTTTGGAAAGAACCATAGGAGGCTGGGATCTTAGGAAGAGAGAGGAGGGGGAGGTGTGTATGACCTCCTTTTCTGATAGCTTCAGATCATAATATTAAGTGTTATACTGTGGGACTACAGCATGTTATGTCAGTTCACTTATATTATTGTATTCTGTTGAAGTCCTTTAAGAACAAGCAGTAGAAAGAATAAAATCTGTAATTTCCATTTTTACCTTTTTATAAACAGAATAGACTGACAAACTATTAGTTCAGCTTGGATGCTGTGATGGCAAGAATATCTGAGTAGAATAGCAATATGATACAGAGATGTTCTAGTTCAGATAACGGGTAGCTGAGGGTTTTTCACCATCCTCTTATGGTCTGGGAAGTTGACAAGTCGGTTACAGTTTTAAAATAATAATGATAAAGTCTGCTTTTCTGTTATATTATCAAGAGCTTTAAATTATTGACTTTGACATAACATACTTTGAGGGAGACAATATGTTTTAGCCAAGATGACAGATTTCCGTTATATATATCTCAACTAAATGTGTATGTATTTTAAGGCAAGGAATTCTAGATCTCTAAAAATCAATCTATTATTTCTTTTTTATTTTTCCCCTGTGTTCCTCAGATACCTTAAAAAAAATTTTATTCATTTTCTTCTTTTTGCAGTTTTTCTTTTATTCCTTGTTATCATTTGAACAGTCAGTTCTCAGACACAATCTGATGCTGTTTCTTTTCTCTTCTTTGCCTCTCTCCATCACTTTATGCACCATAAGCAGTGAGACTGATTTCCCCAGTTGATTCAAGAAACTTCCGTTACTTTGTCTCAGCTTATAAACTATGTCCATTGTGCTTATTGAGGTTGCAGTTATCAGAAGCCAAGTAGTCTTTTCTTGTATTGAAAGATAACTTGTATTTTGAAAGAAAATATAATTTATGCTATTCATTCTTTGATTTTATGAATAAATTTTCCATAGAATTTATATCAGAGGAGAGATAAAATTATTGGTCATTTCTATACCATATAAGTATAAAAACAATGAAACGTTCATTTTTGTTTTAAAACTTTTTCCACATGAGATTCTCATTGAGTCAGTTTTCATACGTATCTTGCTAGCCTGAAGTTTAGGAAATTGTGTTGGCATCAGAAAATCAAACATTAGGCAAAATTGCTGTGTGGTTGATTGATACATGAATTGACTCATCACATTTATTTTTGTGACAGTCCATGTCAGTTAATTAGGAAAGATTGTTTTTTTGCCCCTGATAAATGGTGAAATTCAAGTATGATATTTCTTTAAAGGGTTGTGCCTCCAAATATTTTTGGTGAGGTCTGCTGTTTTTCATGTTCATCATTTTATGCTACTGCCTTTTAAAAAGAACTAATGTATCTTTGAAATAGCACAAAAATGTTTTAAATTTCATAATTTCAAAATAACCTGTGACTAACTTAATGTCTTCATATCTAGAGAGTATAAAAATATTGATATTTCAGTGATATTTCACTTGCTGCCAGAAAAAAATATTCTCAATCTTTTATAAGAGGGAGGAGGATTTTTGCATACATTTTTACTCTTTAAATAAAGACACTTATACTGTCATAATAACAATTATGTATTTCTTTGTGGTTTTTATTTTTTTTGTAATTTTACATAAGACAGTTATTTTCTATTTTTACTCAGATAAAAAATATTTGTGCATAAAATGTAAAAATAGTAAAATGAGAAAAATAAAACTATTATACGGTATATTTCTGTGTTTTTTAGAAGTTTTTTCCCCAGCATACAGATAGTCTCAAATTCCTGGGATATTTGGTTAGATGAAAATGTGGCAGTTCACATCTGGTGTATTATACATGTGATTCCCATATACTTTATTTAAAAACTATTAATATCAATTTGGGAAGAATAGATTCCACTGAGCTAAAGTTAGGTGTTAGAGAGTTTAGTTTTTTTAAGAAAATAAATGAAAACCCCATAAACAAAGCTGAACTATTTCAGAATAGCAGCAGAATAAATAGTAACACTAAGTACTTGTCAAAAGGCAAGTTGATGTTTGTTAGAAACACTTAGTCAAGTTTGTTAGGTTTCCTTTTTGTTTGTTTTAAATTATGAAAAATTGGCTCTTCATGTTGGCTGTGGGTGCTTCAGCCAGGAGCAGAGTGTAGAGGAATCAAAGGGGAAAGGAGAAAAACCCTACTTTCACTTTTGTTTATGGTCAGGCAATGATCACATTTAACTGACATGCTTTAAAAAGAAATGGTTTGAGTAGAATAAATTGATTTTCACACAATCTAGTTTTATCTAGTTTGAAGTGATGAAAGTCATCAGGTATATTTGTTCTCCCAAGACACAAATTTTGTGTGTGTGTACAATTGTAAAGCTAAATTTGCAAGCTAATAAGCACCTATTTAAAAGGCTTTTTTTTTTTTTTACTACAAGCAAACTGATTCTAGAACATTGCTTTTAAAGCTTTCTGTAGTGAAAGTGAAAGCTGTGTCCGACTCTTGCAACCCCATGGACTGGACCATGGAATTCTCCAGGCCAGAATACTGCCTTTCCTTTCTCCAGGGTATCTTCCCAATCCAGGAATTGAACCCATTGCAGGCTGATTCTTTGCCAGCTGAGCCACAAGGAAAGGCCAAGAATATTGGAGTGGGTAGTCTATCCCTTCTCCAGTGGATCTTCCCAACCCAGGAGTCAAACCAGGGTCTCTTGCATTGCAGGCAGATTCTTTATCAACTGAGCTATCAGGAAGCCCTTTTATTTCTAATTAGAAACTGAAACTTTTATAAAAAGTGAATTAATGGAGGGAGGAGGAAATGAGTTTTTTAGTGGGTAGAAAGTTTGTTTTACAAGATGACGAAAGTTCTAGAGATTGGCCACACAGCAATGAATATACTTAACCTACTGAATTGTACACTTAGGTGTGAGTAAGATGATAAACTTTATGTGTATTTTACAATTAAAGCTTTTATTAAAAAATTAGAATTTAAATATTCAATTAACTCACCAAATTAACAGAATACAGAGAAAAAAAAAATACATCTTACTAGATGCGGGTAAAGTATATGTTAAAACTCAACATCCATTCATGACAAAACCTCTGGGCAAGCTAGAACTAGAAGGGAACTTCCTTAAGAATACAAAGTATGAAAAACCTGCAGTTAGCATCATGCACAATGGTTTGTTTTCCATCTAAGATTTGCTTGCTTGCTCAGTCGCTCAGTTATGTCTGACTCTTCGCGACCCCATGGTCTGTCCATGGAATTCTCCAGGCAAGAATACTGGAGTGGATTGCCATTCCCTTCTCCAGGGGATCTTTCCGACCCAGGGATCAAAGCCGGATCTCCTGCATTGCAGGCAGATTCTTTACATCTGAGCCACCTGGGAAGCCCAAACATCAGGTATTCCAGGTCAGAATGCTGAAGTGGGTAGCCTTTCCCTTCTGCAGGAGATCTTCCCAACCCAGGGATTGAACCCAGGTCTCCCACATTGCAGGTGGATTCTTTACCAACTGAGCCACCAGGGAAGCCCAAGAATACTGGAGTGAGTAGCCTATCCCTTGTCCAGCGGATCTTCCTGACCCAGGAATCAAACCAGGGTCTCCTGCATTGCAGGTGAATTCTTTACCAGCTGAGCTACCTGGGAAATCTAAGATTTGGGGAAAGGCAAAGAAATTCTGGCCTTCCCCAGTAGCTCAGTGGTAAAGAATTCTCCTGCAATGCAAGATACATGGCTTTGATCCCTGCGTCAGAAAGATCCCCTAGAGGAGGAAATGGCAACCCACTCCAGTATTCTTGCCTGAAAATTCTCATGGCAGGCTACAGTGCATGGGGTCATAGAGAGTCGGGCAAGACTTAGTGACTAAACAACAACAATAAAAGAAATACTTGCTCTCACCATTTCTAGTCAACACTATACTTAAGACCCTACCTGGAAATGAGGCAAGAAAGAGAAGAAGCATATGTATTGTAGGAAATGAAACTGCAGAAGACATCAAATGTAATGAAAATCCTAAATAGATTTAAAAAAAAAAATAGAATTAGTTTAGTGAGGTAAGATACAAGGTCAGTATACAAAACTCAGTTGCATGCTAACAATAAATAATTGGATATTGAAATTAAAACCATGAAGTAATTAAGGAAACAGCAAAATTTGTGTAAGACTAAAAAAGAAAGTGCAAAGATATGTATCATAATTGTGAATTGGAAGACAATTTTGTAAATGTTAATTGTCTCTAATCCATAGTCAACTCAAAGTTCTGATGGTTTTCTTTGTAAAAAAAAAATCATAAAATATATATGTAAATAATATGTAAATACAAATGACCCAGAATAGCCAAAATAATTTGAAAAAAAAATCAGAGAACTTGAACTATCTATAGAAAGCTTTGCTATTCTTATACTGCAAGATACACTGAGATCAGGATAGATATGGATTAGTCAATACAATTGTCCAGAAGTAGACTCTCACATACATGGCTAATTGAGTTTTGATAAAAGTAACAAGGTTCCTGAAGAGGGAAGAGATAGTCTTTTCAATAAATGTTATGACAGCTGTATATATTTATGGAGAAAAGTGAACCTGTATCCCTACCTCATGACACATAAAATTGGATGGCTAAAGATGGATCAACCTAAACATAAAAAGTCTCAAACTTCTTGAAACTGATACAGTGTTGTCAATCAGCGATACCTCATTGTGGAAATAAAAAATCTTGTTCAGTTGCTCAGTCACATCCAACTCTTTGTGACCCCATGGACTGCAGCACACCAGGTTTCCCTGTCCTTCACCATCTCCTGGAACTTGCTCAAACTCCATTGACTTGGCCGTGCCATCCAACCATCTCGTCTTCTGTTGTCCCCTTCTCCTCTTGCTTTCTGTCTTTCCCAGCATCAGGGTCTTTTCCAGTGAGTTGGCTCTTTGCATCAGGTGGCCAAAGAATTGGAGCTTCAGCTTCAGCATCAGTCCTTCCAATGAATATTCAGGATTGATTTCCTTTAGAATTAACTGGTTGGATCTCCTTGCAGTCCAAGGAACTCTCAAAAGTCGTCTCCAACACCACAGTTCAAGCACATCAATTCTTCAGCGCTCAACTTTCTTCATGGTCCAACTCTTGCATCTATACATGACTACTGGAAAACCCATAGCTTTGACTACATGAATCTTTCAGCAAAGTAAGGTCTTTGTTTTTTAATATGCTGTGTAGGTTTGTCATAACTTTTCTTTCAGGGAGCAAGCATCTTAATTTTATGGCCACAGTCACTGTCTGCAGTGATTTTGGAACCCAAGAAAATAAAGTCTGTCACTGTTTCCATTGTTTCCCCCAAATCTTAAAACCTCTCAAACTTGTAAAACAAGAAAATTTTCATGACCTTGGGATAGTCAAAGATTTCGTAGATAAGACAAGCAAAATCATAAACAAACAAAATAGTAAAATAGACCATCAACATCTTTTGAAACCTCTCTTCTTTGAAAGACACTATTTAAAAAAAAAAGTCAAAACAGTGGAAAAATACAAGCACTACACTTACCTTACAAAGTTCTTGTTTCAAAAAATGTATGGATCTCTTAATAAGACCATTCAGTAATATATGGTCCAAGTATTTGAACAGACACTTCACAAAAGATGTACAAATAGTCAATAAGTATATGAAAAACTGCTCAGCGTTATCAGGCTTCAGGGAAACGCAAAGTCACACTTTACTACTGCTAAATACTCATTATAACTACTAAAAAGTAAAAGTTCCACAACACCAACTGTTGGTGATGACACAGACCAAATGGAGTTCATGCACATCACTATTGAAAATGTAAAATAATAGCACACTACTTTGGTAAACATTTTTGTCACAACCCAGCAATTTCAATCTGAGAGATATTTTCATCCATGAGAAATACAATATATCCACCAAAAGACTTGGACACTAACATTTATAGCAGCGTTAGTGACTCCAATTGTAAACAACCCAAATACAATGGAAATACCACTCAGCAACAAAAAAGATTGAGCAACTGCTTCACCAACCCTAGAAAAGGCGTATCTAGAAAAAGCACAAAAGGCAGATCCATGGTCACCTAGGGCTGGGGATAGGGGATGATTTTCTGCACAGGGCACAACAAAATTTTGAGGGTTCATGAGCCCATCCTACATTATGCTGTGATTACATGGGTGGGCGAATTTTCCAAAGCTAATTTAAATGCATGCATGGAATGGGAGCATGAGGCTATATAAATTGCATCTCAGTTAAAAACGGAATTACTAGGGGGACCTCCCTGGTGGTCCAGTGGCTAGGACTCTGTGCTCTCAATGTGGGGGGCCAGGGTTTGATCCCTGGTTGGGACGCTGGATCCCACATACCACAATGACACAGCTAAGGCCCGGTGCAGCCAAATTAATTAATTAATTTAAAAATTTTAACTTAAATACATGGAATTATTAGAATAAATGAAAAAGATGAAAATACATACCCACTTTTTAAAATGTATCAGGTTCAACAGACATAGATTACTCTGGCAAATTGCCATAATTGTTTCAATATCTGTCATTATATACCTCTGGACAGATAACAAGAGTTCACTGACACTCATCCACAGATTATACTGATTTTATAATATTTTGTTATTAGATGATGAGCATCGGTTTTAGTTAAATGATTACGGCAATGTCACTGGTGTTTGAAAGTTTCTATGTAATCTGAGGACAGCAAGGTTATTAATTTTGGGGTCCATACTTTAAGACACAACTAACACTCAGTTAAGACCTGTATTATTTTGGGAGTAATAGTAACTAGATATGAATAGAACAGTTAAAGATAATAAACTACTGTTTTTATGAGCAACTCTTCAATTCACCTGCTCAGAAATCTATCTATGCAAAATAGTCTTTTAATATTTCCCATAATAAAAGGAAAATGAAGTCTTCTACCTCTAAGGTTGGTTTTACTTTATGGGTAAGAGGATATGATACACATTCCATTAGTACATCCATCAACATCACCGACTTTTTATACAGTTCGTAGCATTCTCAAGGCTTATATACTGGAGCGGTTTGCCATTCCCTCCTCCAGTTTTGTCAGAACTCCCCACTCTGACCCGTCCGTCTTGGGTGGCCCTACAGGGCATGGCTCATAGCTTCATCGAGTCATGAGAGTCAATTAGCCATGACAAAGCCGTGATCCCTGAGGGGCTGCAATGCTCTGACCACGTGATACAGACAGCTGACTCACTGGGAAAGACCCTGATGCTGAGAAAGATTCCAACTAATAAAAATAAATGGAAAAAAATAAAAAATAAAAAGCAGAGACATTATTTTGTCAACAACAACAACAACAAAAAAAGGCAAAAGGAGAAGAGGGCCACAGAGGATGAGGTGGTTGGATGGCATCACCGATCCAACGGACATGAACTTGGGGAAACTCCGGGAGATGGTGAGGGACAGGGAAGCCTGGCCTGCTGTAGTCCACGTGATCTCGAAGAGTCGGTCACAACTTGGCGACGGAAAAGCAACAGCAACATCATCACTGGGTAGTTGAACCAGAATGTCTGCTTGGCTTAGTGGTTAAAGGAAAGAGTCAGGCATTAGGAATCCCATAGTAGGATTTGTGTCTTCGGCTCTCAGAATATAAAATAGAGAGGATATTTTATTTTAAAGAAAATTCTTTAACTGTGAAAATCTACCCTGCTGGTCTGAAATTTATTAATTAAGTGATTAAACAGATGCAGAGTACCTAACTGTATGTAAGGCAATGTGTCAAGGAAAGACCAGGAGAGCTAGTTTACAGACCTAGCTTTGCCACTAACTAGTATGACATTGAGGGCAAGTTGTCTAGCATCTCGGCTCCTCCCTATCTTCCAAAGCTGGGATAACAGATACATTTGTCTACAATGCAGGTGTAGGATAGGATTCACATGGAATCATGTATATGAGAGTATTGCATCTCACAATTACGTAATAAGCACAAGAATCTAGAAAAGAAAATCTACCCTCCAAAGAATCCTGTTCTCTATCGTTGCAATTAATGCTTATTTCATTTAATGATAAAATATTTTACAATATTGTAAAATGGCAAAATATTATAAAAATGATAAAATATTGTTGCATGACTGGAGGAATGATGATAAAGATTAGTTCTGATCACTTAGCACAATAACTTCTAGGTCCATCCATACCGTTGCAAATGGCAAAATGTCATTCTTTATTATGGCTAAATAATATTCATTGTATGTATTTACCATATCTTCTTTATCCATTCATCTATTGATGGGTACTTAGATTGCATCTGTATCTTGGCTACTATAAATAATCTGCAGTGAACATGAGGTGCAGATATCTTTTAGAAGTAATGTTTTTGTTTTCTTCAGAAAATACCCAGAAGCGGAATTGCTGGATTGTATGTTAGTTCTATTTTTAATTTTTTAAGGAACAGTTGTACTGTTTTCCATAGTGGGTGCAGCAATTTACATTCCCATTAGCAGGGCATGAGAGTTCCCTTTTTTCCAAATCCTCACCAACACCTGCTATTTGTTGTCTTTTTGGTAACTACCATCCTAATAGGTATGAAGTGATATCTCTGTTGTTTGATTTGCATCCGTGGTGAATGGCATCTTGTATCACATAGTTTATAAATAAAGAATAAGTATTGTACTTGAGAACTGCTTTTTTCCCCTACAGTTATTTAGGATGTAATTGAAATTTAGATCTGCTCAAACACATTATTGGCAGCATCAATATTGCACAGAGAAATAAAGAAATTGGTTAAAGTATCAGAAATATCATATTGATCACATATTTTTATCTACTTGATAGGGTAATTATATCCATTTGTTGATTCTAAAAGTACATTTTTATCAAAATATTTTTTCTTTCTGATGTAAAAACAATAAACTTTGTGTGGAAATCATTTTTTTTTTTAAAGAAACATAACATAGTAAAGTGCATGCTCCTATTTGGGTAAATGGGAGACACAGGGAGAACAGTCTTTCACCATTTCAATGGTTAATTCTTTTCCATAATATATTTAATTTTTATATGCCTTTTAAAATCTCAGAACTAACATTTTAGAAACTATTTTGCATTCAAGTATTTTCACCTAAATGAAAATTTTAAGTTGCTGTATTGATTGATTCCAAATCTCAGTATGAAAACACATCAACTGATATTATAGTTTAGGTTTGAAAAAGTAAAAGGCATTAGATGATCTGTGGCATTTTATTTTTTAAGTAGAGATTTGGGGAGCGGAGTTCCAGAAATGGCAGGGTTACTTTCCAGTTAAGATATTATTCAAGGATTCAAAATTCATGCTAACCTTTCTTGTTCTATAAGCTGAATAAAAGCAGCTGCAAGCAGAATTCTCCTGATAAGTTCTTGTCAGATTCTCAGTACTGAAGCAAAGCAATGAACTCTTGAAGAGCAGTAAACTTCGGAAGACTTGGCAAACAGGGGGTCAATCAGAAAGCTTGCAGAGATGAACTCATTCACCTGGGTAGACTTAGGGCTGAAATATCCCATGATATGTATTGGGTAAACCTTCGTGCTAAGGGGAAAAGTCTTCCTCATATTTATCTCTGGTGAAGAAAATTCACTTAGCTCATCCCTGTTGAGAAATAATACCAAAGATCTTTGCAAAGATAAATCAAAGTAAGATTGTGGTCTGCATTTTCACTTCAATCTGTGAAGATACCAGAATTTCCTGTGGCTATTTGATTTTCAAGTCATTGGCAATATCTTTGAAACAGGATGACTCCAAGAGTTCTTTATCAGATGAGAACCTGCTGGATTCGTATCAGCCTGTGCGACCTGTTGAGAGGAAATTAGACACATCTTGGAAGCTGGGTGTATGCTCTCTGAAAGTCAGTGATAGTCTCAACTTATTAATAAGGTCCCAGAAATCTGAGGGCATTGTGCTTTGGACATCTGTGCTTCAGAAACAAGATACTAGTTTCTTGGAGTAACTCTTTATTTTCTCAACCTCACAAAACTTGATGGAGAGAATGCAGGCTTGGCGTCTCATTGTGGTGGAGCATGAATAGGGATGATATTTCACTCTACTCTCCCTGATCAAAATGCTTCTTCTCTTTATGCTTCCTTTTCCTCCCATTTCTCTGCCTGGCAAAAATCGTGTCATCCTCGGGACTTCCTGGGCAGTCCAGTGGTTAAGACTCCCTGTCCCCAATGCAGGGAATGTGGGTTCAATCTCTGGCTGGGGAACTAAAGATCCCACATGCCACGTGACATGGCCAAAAGATAAACAAAAGCAAAAAACCTTATCATCCTTTATTGTCCAGAATCAAGTATTCCCTCCTGTTTGAACATACCTTCCTGGAAATGATGCACGCCTGATCTTCCCACCTCAACGGCACCTACTTTCTGGGCTCAGTCCTGGGCCCCTTTTCTTCCTCCAACCTCACATCAGGTGACTATAACTTCCCAAACCATCTACGCAAAAGATTGTAAATCTTAATATCCAAACTTGATGTCACCCAGAACCCAAGAAAAATATCAACAACTGCTTACAAGGGTGTATAATTGGACAGTTCAATCTAAGGATGTGGAAGATGGTACTTTTAATTTTTCAATGCTCTTTTCTTCTTGCTAGTTTTACCTTCTCAGTAAGTAGCTCCCCATCCATCCAATTGCTCAAAAGCGGGACTTAAATTTTTCCTTAATTCCTTCATTTTCCTTGTCCTTACATCCAATCTATCATTAAATATTCTATCACTAATGTCTATCATAATGGAGAAGGGAATGGCAGCCCACTCCAGTGTTCTTGCTTGGAGAATTTTATGGACAGGGGAGCCTGATAGACTACAGGCTATAGGCTTGCAAAGAGTCAGACATGACTGAGGCAACTTAGGACAACAATATCTATCATAAAGTCATCCCCTCTCCTCCATCTCCGGTACCACTAACTTATCGTAAGGCCGAGAGTACTCATGAGGATTTCTGGAAGAGCCTCTTTTAAATATGGTGAGTTACACTGATTAATTTTAAAATGTCTAGCCCACTTTGCTTTCCTGGAATTAGCCCTGCTTGGTCCTAATGTGTTATTGTTTTAATATATTGCTATATTTGGTTTATGTGTATTTTGTTGAGGTTTTCTTTTCCCCCCTGTGTTCATAGGGATACTGGTCTGTACTGTTCTTTTCTTGTCAAGCTTTGATAGTGGGCTTATCTAACCCCATAAAATTTCTGGGTAATATTGGTACTATTTATTCCTTAAATATCTGGTAGAATTCACCACTGAAACCATCTAGGTCTAGAGTTTTCTTTGTGAGAAGACTTTTTTTAAAGTAACAAATTCAACTTTCCTAAATAGATATAGGAAAATTAAGATTTTTTAATATCATTTTAGTCAGTTTGAATAAGTTGATTTTTTTCCCAAGAAATTTGTCCATTTCATCTAAACTGTCGTAGTTGCTGACATAAAGTTGCTATTATCCTTTGAATATTTATAGAATCTGTAGTAATAGCTTGCTTTCATTCTTGATAGTGGATTTTTCTCTTCCTTCTTGGTTGATCTTGCTAGGAATCTATCAATTTATTAATCTTTTCAAATAATCAATTTTTGTCTTGGTTAATTTTTTTCTGTTTGTTTTCTGCTTTATTGACTTATGCTCTTTATTGTTTTCCTTCTCATTCAGGTTTAACACAATCATACTTTTCTGGTTTAAGGTGAAAGCTTATGTCACTGATTTTACACATTTAAATTTTTTTATTATAAATATTTAAAATTGTGCATTTCTTCTAAACACAATTTTAGCTGCATCAGCGAAATTTTAGAACGTTCCATTTTCAGGATGAAAGTGAAAATCTCTCACTCTTTGTGTCCGACTCTTTGTGACTCCATGGACTATACAGTCCATGGAATTCTCCAGGCCAGAATACTGGAGTGGGTAGCCTTTCCCTTCTCCAGGGGATCTTCCAGACCCAGGAATCGAACTGCAGTCTCCTGCATTGCAGGCAGATTCTTTACCAACAGAGCTGTCAGGGAAGCCCTGATGATACCATTTTCTTGATAATTCTATGCAAATATATTTTAAGTGCTCTTATGATTTCCTCTTTTGCATCCTTGGGTTATTTCAAAATATGTTGTTTAATTTCAAATATTTGTCACAGTGGGTTTTTATAATTGTAAAAATTTAGGAATAACCCAAATTTCTCACAAGAAGGTGTCATTTATCATGGAAACCCATAAAAATTCAACCTATTACAAATGATATTGCATATTAAACCACAGAACATATAAACAATGTTGTACTAAGGGAAAAACTGGTTATGACATAGTATTCAAACTTTCAGTTTGAGATGTACATACATCTGTATCTATATATATAAATTGCACATGTGGCATTTACACCACAGTTAATTTATAAGAAATGTGAATGCTGTTCCTTAACAGAACTTTTTTCAACATAGTTTTTTTATTTTTATGATTTTTACCTATCATCTAAATGACTCTTATTTGCTTCTATCATTTGTATTGCTGTTTCAACTCTCAGCTTACTCAGTGGCAAACATCTTTTTTAAAAAATCATTTATTTATTTATTTTTGGTTGCAGTGGGCCTTTGCTGCTGCAATGCAGGAGACTTGGGTTCGATCCCTGGAGAAGGGAGTGGCAACCCACTCCAGGATTCCTGCCTGGAGAATCCCATGGACAGAGTGTGGCGGGCTATAGTCCATGGGGTCACAGAGCTGGACATGACTGAATGACTGACACTGTTTCACTTTCATAGATATAGATCTCTCTCTCCGTGTGTCTGCAGCTCAAAGGAGGGTCCTCACTTGGCCACAGTGGCATCCTAATCTTGTAAATTTCTGTCGTTTATAAGCCTGCCCTCCCCAGTCTGTGGTATTATGTTATGGCAGCCTGAATGGGCTAAGACACGGGACTTCCTTAAACAAGTGTAAAACCATAAGAAGAAAAAATGAGACATTTTCCAGACCTTGGGCATCAAGCAGCATGTGACAGGGATCCTAAGAAGGGGAAATACTGGAGGTAAGCCCTGTGCTTGCCCCTGCTTAAGCCCTGGAGTGAGAGTCCAAGGAGCAGTGTGAGGCAGAGGAACTCGGGGAGACCCGACTGGGAGGTCCAGACAGGTAGGGTTTGCAGAGTGGGGTCCCAGAGGGAAGAGGGCTGCACAGAGACGGAGCTTGGGAGAGGGGGTAAGGGGTTCCCCGGGAGTCTCCAGCTGATCGGAAAAATAAGTGAGGACATTCCCCAAGGCTGAGGAAAGAACCACCAGACAGAAACACGGGGACCAATGTTCAGAGTTCCCCCAGGGCCTGGAATAGTTGTTTCCACCCGCCAAAGAAGAAAACCTTGTATTCTAATTCATGATGTTGAGTACTCAAGACTGTCGACTGAAGGCTGCTTTGGTTCCACCTAGCGAAGCTTAAAAAACAAGCTTAGTCCCAGAACAAAGATTCAGATTCCTGGTAGGAGTTAAAAATAATATAGCATTGCTTATTTTAATAATTAGCATTATTTAAAAAATTCTTAATCTTCAAATTTCAACTAAGAAACTGATTTTCTTTCTCTAAGCTCTTCCAGTATTCTTCAAATGGCATTTGATGCACACTACATTTTATGGATTTTGTCCAATTGTATTATAAGTGGGTTTTGTCCAGTTGTCTTCCTCTGTCCAGGAGGTAGAGCATCCAAGAATAATGTGTATTTGTAGCTGTCTTGCATTGTGGATGCCTTATATGTAATCTGGTTTCAAAAGCTTTATTGCCTAATAAATGAATGACTATTTCAATATTCTTATCCAAAAGTATTAAGTATTAATCTGATGTTAATTTGTATGATGAATTTACTTAGAAATCTACATTTTGAAAAATGTAAAAGCCAGTAGTGTGGAAAATGATTAATTTGGGGGTTTCTGTGATGCTCAGAAATTCCAGTTCCAACTTTTTCCAGTTGATGTCACTATGGCAAAGGTATCGCAAACATCTGGCATAAAACAGCAGAGAGAGAAGAATACATCTAGTAATATGGCTGAATCAAGAGGAAGCCTAGATGCTGGGGGATGCTGCTAAAATGAAGATGGGGAACAAGGCAAAACATTAGAATTTAGTTCTTGGAATCAGTGGCTAAGTGAATGCACTGATCTGATTTTAGAAGAATCAGTGAAAAATTAAGCAAGCAAATCTGTAATGAGTTTGGAAGCTGTGGAAACTGCTGCTTTTTGCGAAGACACTGCAGGTAAATCTTCCCCATGATCTGAACTGCCATGGTGTGTTGAGGGAGCCAATAACAGCCTTTCCTTTGGTTTCTAGGCTCTCTACCTGGACCCCTTGAGGCTAAATTTCCAGCAGTGGGCAGGTGGACTGTCTCTCTCCCTCTTGGAAGGCAGGACAGAGAACAGAGTAAGTCCAATGCAAGGGCAATGTTTATTATAAGGAGTGTAAGGGCTCAGAGTGTCTGAAAATGA
The DNA here is from genome assembly GCF_019320065.1 of Cervus canadensis. Taxonomy (NCBI): domain Eukaryota; kingdom Metazoa; phylum Chordata; class Mammalia; order Artiodactyla; family Cervidae; genus Cervus; species Cervus canadensis. The sequence goes on along the minus strand of NC_057412.1, from coordinate 9,459,441 downwards.
ACAGAAATTGAAATTAAAATATCCGCTTGGGCACTTTAGGCTCCAAAGTAAACAATAAGTCCCTGAGTTTCAGCAGCTGTGTAGGGCCTCTTCTATGTGGTGTTAGTTGAAATGGCAAGGTAAAGGAACTTATGTAACTAAAACACTTTGTCCACAGCCACTTACTGTGTGTTTTTCTGAAATGGGAAAATACAGATCTGTTTTCAGATATTACTCAGCTGTGGAGGGATGCAAACAGATGTATTCATTAGCACTCCCTGCAGAGCATATTGTGATATGCACAAGTGGGAAGAGCTTGAGCTGAGGTTATACAAATGTTTTTTGTTATGAAACCTGCCTCCACAGGACCATGCTTTTCAAGGAGAATATCATTTTGGACCATTTCCTGTTGTTACAACTTGATGTGAAAAGTGATTATTCTAATTAAGATAATAATAGGCTGCATTTTACCTTGTTTCAAAGAAGGACTACTCTTGGTTTTAAAATTTTGTTTCTGTCTTTCTTCTACCTAAAAGGAGGAAACCAAACCTGTCTAAAATTCAATTTTCCACGTCAAGATACTGGATGCCCCAGGTGAAGAAAAGGGTTTTTTTTGCAAAATCAAAGGAAATTCAAGACCAGACTACGTGATGTGGTCGGGGTTCAAGCTGTAAGTAAGCACAGCGACTCAGAGTGGCTGTTTCTGTTTTAAATCTGTGAACTGGTAATAGTGGTGAACATGGGGGACATTTATTTGGAATTCAGTTGGAGAAAATCAGAATTGTGCAGTCTTCATGGCCATCGACAGCTTAAAATGCTGAAGTACTCCATTGTTAAGGGTCACTTTGCCCAGAGAGGGGCATCAGACTGGGTTTTTATGGGGAAGGTATCAGTCCTGAGATGAAGAAATGGGGGAAGTCACTCTCCCGGTGCTCGCATAAGTGTTTCAGAAACAGTCACTGAAACTATTGCAGGAAGGGGGACCCCTTCCAGGGCCCAAGAGGGGGCTCTTGTCTAACGCTAGGAAATGAATTGTCCAAGGGGACACACACACTGACAAAGCAAGTGACGTTATTGGGCAGGGGCGCCGGGGTGGAGAACAGGAGGGTAAGAGAACTCAGGAGGATTGCTCTGCCATGAGGCCCGGAGCCCTGGGTTTTACGGTAATGAGGTAAGTTTCCAGTTTGTCTCTGGCCGTCATTTTGACTCGAGGTCCTTCCTGGTGGCTCATGCATCGCTCAGCCAAGATGGATTCCACCGAGGAGGATTCTGGGAGGTTAACAGGACATTTGGACTAAAGTCTCCTCTCTCCTTTTGACCTTTCCCAAATTCCTCTGAGAGGTGGTAGCTTGTTAGTGCTGTATTCCTTACCAGAACCTCCTATTGTTAGATAACTCATGCATATGGCTATATCTTGTCAGGCCAGGGGGAGAAGTTTTAGTCATTGTCTCCCCTAATGAAACCATGAAATGGGCTTCAAAGGAACAGAGAGGATCTGGGTTCCCATGGCCTTGACCAGGACTTGGTTACAAATGGACCTTGAATGGGATTCCTTGGTTAGGTGGCTAGGAAGACACAACTGATTCTAGAAAGCATCTGAGACGTACCTTCATCCCACAGAGGAGGAGACAGAGAAACCCCTTGGAATGGAACACTAATATTGACCAGGGTAAAACAGAGCATAGAAAAAAGAGAGAGAGGAAATGTTGATTCCTGGCCACAGAATAAAATCTATAAAAGAAAATGATCTTTATGAAGCAAAATTCTGTCAAAATAAATCTTGTTTTTCAAATTTGGGTTTAGTATTAACAGCAACACACTTGCCAGTTTGTCTGGTGGGTGTGTGTTGAAGCATTTTCTTCACCTAGAATTTTTTCTAGGTGATCTTTCTGGGAATTTTTGCAGTATCCCAAGGTTTCAACAAATAATTAATTACATGTCTGCTCTGTGCTCTGAGATACAAAAGAAGCATTTCTCATCCCTTTGTGAGACAAAACTGACCCATAATAAATTGAAATGAGATTCTGAAGATTTGGGGACTTCACGAAAGGGTAAAATTACACAAACAGTACAAGGAAGAGTATATTATTTTCCTAGGACTGTTTAAGCCACCACAGACTGGGTGGCTTAAACAACATAAATTTATTTTCTCACAGTTCTAGACACCAACAGTCCCAAATCTAGGTTGGTCCCTTCAGAGGCTTCTCTCTTGGGTCTTTGTCCCCGTGTGTCCTGACATGGTCTTCATTCTGTGTGTCCCAGTCTCCTCTATAAGCACACCCATCATATCGCATTAGAGTCCATCTTCATGGGGCTTCCCAGGTGGCTCAGCGGTAAAGAATCTGCCTGCCAATGCGAAAGATGCAACAGATGCAGGTTCAATCCCTGGGTCGGGAAGATCCCCTGGAGGAGGAAATGACAACCCACTCCAGTATTCTTGTCTGGAAACTTCCATGGACAGAGGAGCCTGGCGGGCTACAGTCCAAGGGGTCACAAAGAGTTGGACACAGCTATGCACGCACACATGCCTTTGATCAGCCACTGTTTTTTATGAAGATCTGTGTGAGTGTTGTTGTTATTGACACTGCTGTTTTTATTGTTGTTTCTGTTATTTGAGAAGCTGTTCATAAGGGATCAGGAACTGAGACTTCATACTGTGGAAACCATAAGAAGCCCAATCTTCATCACACAGGAAGAGGGAACTAGACTGGTCAGATGGAATTCAGCCTGGACTGTGTTATTGATCTCCTGCTAGTGGGGCTATTACAACAGCAGAGTCATCCATGTTTGTAGAGATATTCTGGTATTGTACTGATGTGTTCTGATGTAGTTTCTTATGGAGGCACTGTGACAAATTCAAAGCCCAGTGGGCAAGGCTTTTGTTGAACAAAGGAGGTATGTCTACCATCAATTATCCTAGGAAGAAATGCATTCTAACAAAGGAAATGAGGATTGATGGTTCAGTCCTTAGATTGGCTTGGGAGGAGGTGGGTGGATCCTGGTTCTATTGTCTACAGATTCTATAGATCTTCTGCTGGTAGGAGAGGACAGTGAAGTCAGGAGACAAACTCAAGGGTTCTCTTGGTGGAGGGTGATGTACCCTCTATCCTCACGCAGGTTAGGCCAAGGTACCCCGTCAGGATGACTCTTGTCTGAAGAGCTCTGAGACAAGTAGTATCCTTTGGTAGCAAAAGTAAAACTGCTCATCTATTGCATTGAAATTATGTTCTGTAACTCCTGAGTCTGAAGACTGCAACCTGTCTCATACGTGCTGTGAGCAAGTGAAGACTTGGTTCCATGTTTGGCCCAGGTATGAAGGTTTTGCAATGTTTAAACAAGACAATATGTTGCTCCTGATATAATTTAAAACCTATATTTTGTTCATCATGGATTTTTTTCTACATACACTTTAAAAAATATTGCATTAAAATATTATTTACCCCGATCACTGGGTTTTGTGGTGCCTTGGTAAATTTTGCACCTTAGTATCAGTTCTGATTCCTTCAGCTCTAAAATTCCAGGGTCTGTTTCACAGAGTTTTAAGTTTGGGAGTTTTAAGTTTCTGAGTTCACAGAAAATGAAACAAAGGGTACAACAATAATGTTTTATATCATAGTTGGAAAAAGTTTAACAAAACACATAAAATATTTCATGACTATAAGAGCCATCAGCATATATATTAAAAACTTTCTCAGTAAATGGTATTTAACATTGAGTGTGGAAGAAAGAAGAGAGAGAAAGGGAAAAACTATAGCTTTGGGGAGGCTATGGCAAATCTAAACGTGACAGTCACATGCACGAATCACTGGTAGCATGAAATTCTTGGCCTGAAACTGTGCATTCTGATATGATGTGTTTATGCTTATTTTTGGATATGATACTAGGGCAAGTTGAAAATATTTCGACCCACACTTGAAATAAATCATTACAATGGAAATCTTATATCACATTCACAGCATTTTCTTGAGTTAAGAAAAATATAAAAATTACAATTAAATATCTGGAAGACTTCTGATTCCAGCCCCAAAATGTAAAGCAGTTAGAAGTTACCACTCCTGTCCTCACAATAAGAAAAAGCCAAAAATATTGAAAATCTATAATTTTTCTTGGACCCATCAGAGATTTGAAGTTGCAGGATAAACTACCATCTGAAACCTGGCAAGACAAGTGAATTCAGAGAACCAATATCTGCTCAATTCCACTCAAGGAGAAGTTAGTGGGGCTATAAACTGGTGGGAACACACTTAACTAGTAGTTTTGATAAACTGCTTGAGACTTCATGTGGACAAGCTTGAGAGTTAAAACTCCTGGGGTCTCGTCTAAGGGGGATCCCATACTTTGAAAGTTTTTTTCCGAGAATCTCATTAGGTTTTCATGATAAACAGCTGAGAAAGATCCCTTCCCCGGCCTTGGCAAAGTGACAGAGTAACTGCTAGGAAACATGCCCAGGGCATTCTCCATAATAAAGGAGACTCTTTAGTGGACTCTTTGTCTCAACATGTGGCAAAAATGAATAGAATGGCAAGGAGAGGTACACAAATCCACCATTACAGACGGAGACTTCAACACTCCTCTCTAAGTAATTGATGTTTCAAGCAGGCAGAAAACCAGTTTGGATATGTACAAGCACCCTTTGACTTCCATGGCAGTCCAGGGGTTAAGAATCTGCCTGTAAACGCACAGGACACAGGTTCGATCCAAGGTCCGGGAAGATCCCACATGCTACGGGGCAGCTGAGCCCGGGCGCTGCAGTTACTGCGACCATGATCCCCAGAGCCCATGCTCTGCAGTCGGGGCAGCCACCACAAGGAGAAGACGCAGTGCAGCCAAAAAAGAAGAAGAAACAAAAGAACAGAGTTAACCCGAACAGCTCCATTAATCAACTGGATCTAATGGACACAGAATTCTTCATCCAAAATAACAGACCATACTTTCTTCTCCATGTTACGTGGAACATATATACACCAGTATAGACCTTGAAACCATGAGATGGATCCAAATTCTTGGGATGCAGTGAAAGCAGTACTTAGAGGGAAATTTATAGCATTAAGTGCATATATTAGAAAAGAAGATTTAAATAGAGATTTTAAAAAAGATTTAAAATCTGAGATATGAGCTCCTAACTTAGGAAACAAGAGAAAGAAGAGCAATTTAAGGCTAAAGCAAGCAGAAAAAATAAAACAAAATTTTGAGTGAGAATCGTTGAAATTGAAAATAGGAAATCAAGGGGCAAAATGAAGAAAGCTATTTGAATGAGATTAACGAAAAACTGAACTCTAGTTAATAAAATTATATCATTATTTATTCAATAGCTGTGATGAATGTAATATATTAATAATAGAGGAAACTGCGTGGGGGGCATGTGTATCTCTGAATACTTTTTGCTATCTTTGTAATTTTTTTTAAAACCCAAAACTATTATAAAAATTATGCTTCTTTAAAAAAATTAAATATATAGCTTGAGAAGGTGATCTCATTACCAAACAAGCTGGCAGAACCTGCTATTTTAGAGAGCAATAATAAAACACTAATGTCCATATATAATATTTGGAATGGCACACTTAGACCTGGCCAGTGTTCTCAGGCAAGGCATATATTTCAGATTTCTTGAGTATAAAATTGTCTACAGTCTCTAAGCAGTCACCTCCCATCCATTTCCAAATGCAGCAGGATATAAATAAGTCTCTAGCATTTAAAAGATCAGATGCAAAAAAATACAAAAGCAAGGACCTAGAGAAAAGTTGATAAAATTATCTCTGGAAATAGAATTTAGAAAGTGAAAGTTCAGCATGACCACAGACTTGCAAAAACTGCTTAAGTTAACAAGAACTGGCTTTTGGTGTTTTTTTTCCCCCCATAAATAATTTTGAAAGAAAGATAAGAGGAACATGTGTGCTCAGGTGCTCAGTCGTGTCTGACTCTTTGTGACCCCATGGACTGTAGCCTGCCATGCTCCTCTGTCCATGGGATTTTACAGGCAAGAATACTGGATTGGGTTGCCATTTCCTTCTCCAGGGAATGTGAACCACATAAAGTCAGCTTTAAAATATTGTTATATCTTCTAGTTTTGGCTTTAAGAGCAGAAACACCCCAATTAGCAGGAACTTAAACACAATAGAAGGGCTTCCCAGGTGGCACTAGCTGTAAAGAACCTACCTGCTAATGCAGGAGACATAAAGAAATGTGGATTCCATTCCTAGGTCAGGAAGATCCCCTGGAGGAGGGCATGGCAACCCACTCCAGGAGTTGTGCCTAGAGAAACCCATGGACAGAAGAGCCTGATGGTTATGGTCCATGGGGCTGCAAAGAATTGGACACAACTAAAGTGACTTAACATGCAGCCAAACAAGACAGAAACCTCATTTCATTCTCTTATCAAATTTGGAGGCAGATTGACCAGGGCTTGATTTCTTTGTATAATAAAATTGATGACAACAGCACCTGCTTCGTAGGCTCCTGTGATGACAGTTATCATCATTATTTTAACTATTACTCTGACTTTGAATGGGGAATGGATTGGGCATAAATGTGAGGGACAAAAGCAAGTTTTAAGACCAGGGACAGAACTTAACTCTCAGCAGGACAGGGTTTATACCACGTTCTGTCCTGGGATACTGGTTATATGTTGAGAGTTTGATAGTTTCGGGAGGTAATCCTGGAAGGTACCACAAGTGCCCCCCAGTGCTATGGTAGGGGACAGATCACTCATTAATTTTAGTAGATTATTATCAGGGTGTCTTGAGAAGTGAAAAACAATGGAAAAGTTCAAGAAACAAAATTTCATGACCAGTATCCACCAGTTGGCTTTCCTGGTAGCTTAATGGTAAAGAATCCACCTTCAATGCAGGAGACTCAGGCAATGCAGGATTCAAGGGTTTGATACCTGGGTTAGGAAGATCCCTTGGAGAAGGAAATGGCAATCCACTCTAGTATTCTTGCCTGGGAAATCCCAGGGAGAGAGGAATCTGATGGGCTACAGTTCATGGGGTCGCAGAAGAGTTGGTTGCAACTTAGCAACCACACAACAACAATCCACCAGCTAAAGCTAAGCTAATCAGATAGGACTGCTTTTCCTAGGAAGGTAACAGCCCATACATGTTCAGATATCTCATTTGCATTGCATGCCACTTGCTTTGAAATACTATTTTCATATTCACGCAACTTTCATTTTCCTATTCTAATAATATCCTTTTCCTAGTTTCTGGATGTGTCATTGGTCAAAGAGTGCTAACATCACACGAATGTTCAGGCCAGAGATCATCTTCACTTTGCAGGTAAGAAAATGCGTGGAAAGAAGTTCAAAGTCAAGTTTATTCTGTAAGTCATTAGCAGAGACAGGGTCCAGTCTAGATCTATCCAAAGTCGATGCTTTCTCTCTCACAACAACTTCCTTCCCAAAGTGTTGCTGTATTTTGGCTTTCAATATGAGGGGCTTATGTGTCTGTTTATGCTAAGCTAGCGAGTTTATTGGAGTAGGAAATAGCAATACACTCAGGTATTCTTGCCTGGAGAATTCCAAGGACAGAGGAGCTTGGTGGGCTACAGTCCATGGGGTCTCAAAGAGTCAGACACAACTGAGCATCTGAGTGGCAGCAGCAGCAAGTTTATAGCATTCTTTGCACAAATAGCAATTCAATAGCTAAAAGCATGGATGTTAAAAAATATCTATGAAAGTTTTCCTAAGAGAATGTAGCATAAGATGCTCATTTATAAGGCTCTATCAGCCAACATATGTGTTGTGTATGGATGTGTCTGTGTATCTATTTAGACTCACATGCATGCATACAACATGCACAGATCTCCTTATTTAAAAAGTACCCAAGTTCTTTCTGATTGGCAGCATAAAGAAACTACAGGAAAATGCAAGTTTAAGATGCTTCCAACCTTTTGATAATTGCTACCAGTAGTCACATGGTGATTTTATTCTCCATTCCATGTCTCTTGTTATTTAATTAGGAACTTGTCTAATATAGTTAAGGCTAAACATACACCATCACCATCACCGATACGTCAACAAGCTAGGAATCAATATGGTGAACTCAGTCAAGAAGTCCTCAAGACTTGGAGTTATGTAGAAGCTATTTCTATTGTATTCAGTTCAGTTCAATGCTCAGTCATGTCCGACTCTTTGCAATCCCATGGACTGCAGCACGCCGGGCTTCACTGTCCATCACCAACTCCCAGAGCTTGCTCAAACACATGTCCATCAAGTTGGTGATGCCATCCAACCATCTCATCCTCTTGCGCAATTTCAGTGACAGGGTCCAGTCTAGAGCTATCCAACTCCAAAGTCGGTGCTTTCTCTCTCACAACTTTCTTCCTGAAGTGCTGCTATATTTTTGGCTTTCAGTATGAGGAGCTTATGTTTCTATTGTATTAATGTTTTAAAATTTAGAACATTAACATTTCATTACATTCCATGTAAGAAATGCATACTGTAAGAAAAGCTTCCACTTCAGCATGAATTTCGTTGGAGAAATGTCAGAGGCATCATACCCAGAGGGAATTAGAAACAGCATGAAGCTAAAACTAAAAATATGTTTTTCAGAAAAAATTTATTCCCTGTGGCATAATTTTTTCCCCTCCCTATAACCAATTGCTATATGGAAATTAGATTCCTCTCGATTCTAGCAACCCCCAAGGAATAAGATCATCCTTCCAGCCTGGAAGGGAACTAGGAAAGATAAGGTGCTCTTTGACTTCTAATATTCTATTTTTCTACTGCTTTCTGTTCCTGTCATTACTGGTTTGGCAAAATATTTGCCCTTTGAGGTTTTAATTTTCCTTATTGGTTGTTGCAGTTCTCAAGAAAGTGAAAAGACTATGAGCCTGGACATAAAGCTGGAAAAAGTCCCAGTTTTCACAAAGGAAAAAAAAAAAATCTCAAGACACTTAATAAAATGCTTAGTGGGCTATTTGCATATAGCGTTTTTTAAAATACCATCTAATAGCCTCTGAACAGCACTGTTACAAACATATTTATCAAAGCATAGTTACTATGCTTTGCAGCACTTTCAAAAAATTAAAATAAAATATTCCAACCATTAAAACTGTATTTTTCCTTTTTAGTCTCTTGACCTGGCATTAATACAGAATCTCCATTCAAGGGGGTCTTATCTCTACACTTTCGGACCTTCCTTTTATTCCAAACATACAGCTGTAATAGATGAAGATAAAATGGAAAAGGAAAAAAACATAGTTATTGTATTATACTCTAAAAAGAAGAAAAAGAAATTGATGCAGACTACGAAGCAGCAAGAGGAGAGCAAGCTGAAGACCCAGGAGTGTGGCTCTGGAAGCTGGCAGAGAGAATGGGCAGTTTGGCTCTGGTAAGGTAAATTGATCCACAAAAGACGGAGGCCAGAGTTAGTTCATTGCTAAAGGCTGATGTGGATCCCTGGCCTCTAAAATATAATTCAGAATTTCTGCTGCTTGACTGTTGCTTGTCTCTAGGGTTTCTGCGCCCCCACAGACCTAGAGAGATAAGACACGGGAACTGCTTGAAACAAGCCATCCAGCCGCGCAGTGACTGAACCGCCTTCTCTCCAATGGCGCCTCCTTGAGATAAACTGGTTCTGCCTTGAGGCTCAGCAACCGTCAAACCACTGGACAGTGTGAGGCGCGTCCACGAAGGAGTGAAAACAGGAACAAAACCAACATCTGAAGAGCCGGCAAACCAAATATTCAGGAAGCATCTAGAAATACCATGCCAAGAAAGACAACTGCCAAAATCAGGAGGTAAATGCAGTTAGAATAAATGAAAAATAATAGAACGGTCTAAAAAGAAGACTTTAAAATAAGTGTTTTAAGATACTAAAAGAGGAAATAAAGGGAAACAGTTTCCTCAAAATGAAAAAGTAAAAGAGAGAGAAAACATTATGAAACAAAATAGGCACAAGTAAATCAAGAATAGATGAATATGAAATATAACTAATGACGAAGATTAAAAATGAAAAATGTAGTCATAAATATCCTTTAAGAAATGGAACAAACCATTGAACATAATGGAAGATTAAAATTATTTAGTGGAAATCTTCACCTAGAAATGGTGATTTGATTGAAAAGCGCTCCCATATTCCTACTGGAAAGTAGAGAAAGAAAATGAAGGGATGGTGGAGAAATTATATTTAAAGAGATTAGCTAAGGATTTCCAAGAATTGAAAATAAGCCTAAGTTTTTAAATGAAAAGGGTATTCTAAGTACCAAAGATGATGGATAAAAATAGATCCAAACAAGATATATTACAGTCAAATTCTCTAAGAAAATTTAAAAATGACCAGGGAGAAAGATGGATTATCACATATTCATGATGTATTATTATTATCAGCAAAGATAGATGCATAAAGACTGGAGAATTGTATCTTAAATGTCCTAAAGGCAAATAATCAGCCTAGGCTTTTATATTCAGAGAATGATGGATTTACTAAGATTAAGAATTTACCACACATATCTTCCCCACTAAAAAAACAAAAACAAAAAGGCTGTTAAGAAGTGTCCTTCATCATGAAGAACTTTAAACCTAGAGAAAAGGCATTGGAACGCAAGAAAAAACTGTGAGTATGGAAACATATAATATTTTGGTGACAGTATTACTGACTATTAAAAATAAATTATATCTTGTGCTCGCTTCGGCAGCACATATACTAAAATTGGAATGATACAGAGAAGATTAGCATGGCCCCTGCACAAGGATGACACGCAAATTCGTGAAGCGTTCCATATTTTTCCACCGATGTAAAAAAAATAAATAAATAAATAAATAAATTATATCTATAAACAGCAAGAAAATAAAAAGGCAGAAAAGAGGAAATAAAGAAGCAAATAAATGGGGTAGTGAGCAGAGAAAAGAAGGAAAGAAAGAAAGAAAATATGAAAGTAGAAACAATTGCAGCTATATAAATAACCCTAAATAAAAGCAGATTAAACATACCTTTTAAAATGGCTGAAAGTAGCAGATTGAATAAAGAAACAAAATCTAGCTGTCTTTTGCTTGCAAAAAGCGTATTTTAGAAATTTCAAACAGAGTTGTGTAGTTCTGCAAGATGTGGGCCTTGAGAAAACATAAGCAAAACACTCTCTGATGTAAATCATAGCAGGATCCTCTATGACCCACCTCCCAGAGTAATGGAAATAAAAGCAAACATAAACAAATGGGACCTAATTAAGCTTAAAAGCTTTTGCACAACAAAGGAAACTATAAGCAAGGTGAAAAGACAGCCTTCAGAATGGGAGAAAATAATAGCAAATGAAGCAACGGACAAGCAGCTCCTGCAGCTCAATTTCAGAAAAATCAGTGACCCAATCAAAAAATGAGCCAAAGAACTAAACAGACATTTCTCCAAAGAAGACATACAGATGACTAACAAACACATGAGAAGATGCTCAACATCACTCATTATTAGAGAAATACAAGTCAAAACCACAATGAGGTACCATCTCACGCAGGTCAGAATGGCTGCTATCCAAAAGTCTACAAGCAATAAATGCTGGAGAGGGTGTGGAGAAAAGGGAACCCTCTTACACTGCTGGTGGGAATGCAAACTAGTACAGCCACTACAGAGAACAGTGTGGAGATTCTTTAAAAAACTGGAAATAGAACTGCCATATGACCCAGAAATCCTGCTTCTGGGCATACACACCGAGGAAACCAGAACTGAAAGAGACACGTGCACCCCAATGCTCATCGCAGCACTGTTTACAATAGCCAGGACATGGAAGCAACCTAGATGTCCAGATGAATGGATAAGGAAGCTGTGGTACATATACACAATGGAATATTACTCATCTATTAAAAAAAATGTATTTGAATCAGTTCTAATGAGGTGGGTGAAACTGGAGCCTATTATACACAGTGAAGTAAGTCAGAAAGGAAAACACGAATATAGTATGTTAACGCATATATATGGAATTTAGAAAGATGGTAATGATGACCCTATATGTGAGACAGCAAAAGAGACACAGATGTAAAGAACAGACTGTTGGACTCTGTGGGAGAAGGCAAGGGTGGGATGATTTGAGAGAACAGCACTGCAACATGTATATCACCATAAGTGAAATAGATCGCCAGTCCAGGTTCTATACATGAGACAGGGCGCTCAGGGCTGGTGCACTGGGATGACCCAGAGGGATGGGATGGGGAGGGAGGTGGGAGGCGAGTTCAGGATGGGGAACACATGTACACCCATGGCTGATTCATGTCAATGTATGGCAAAAACCACCACAATATTGTAAAGTAATTAGCCTCCAATTAAAAAATTTTTTAAAAGACTTAAAAAAAAAAAGATGTGGGCCTTGAGGCAGGCTGAGTGGAGTGCATGGGACCTCCTTGTATCTTTTGTTGTTGTTATAGAGATTTATGTGAATATATAAAGATTTCAAGAGAAAGTTATATACTATTTAAAAAAAGAAGGGATGGAGAAAGATATATTTTTCAGATATCAACCAAATAAACTTTTCTATGAAACAGAAACAGGTTCACAGACATAGAGAACAGACTTAATAGTTACCAAGGGGGACAAGGGGAGGGAAAGGACAGACTGGGAGTTTGGGGTTAGCAGATGCAAACTATTATATATTGGATGGATAAACAACAGAGTCCTACTGTATAACTCAGGGAATTACATTAAACATTGTGTGTAAAAGCATAATGGAAAAGAACATGAAAAAGTATCAGTTCAGTTCAGTTGCTCAGTCAAGTCCAATTCTTTGTGACCCCATGGACTGCAGCACGCCAGGCTTCCCTGTCCATCCCCACTCCCAGAGTTTGCTCAAACTCATGTCCATTGAGTTGGTGATGCCATCCAGCCATCTCATCCTCTGTTGTCCCCTTCTTCTCCTGCCTTCAGTCTTTTCCAGCATCAGGGTCTTTTCCAATGAGTCCGTTCTTCCCATCATGTGGCCAAAGTATTGGCACTTCAGCATCAATCCTTCCAATGAATATTCAGGACTGATTTCCTTTAGGATGGAGTGGTTGGATCTCCTTGAAGTCCAAGGGACTATCAAGAGTCTTCTCCAACACCACAGTTCAAAAGCGTGAATTCTTTGGCGCTCACCTTTCTATATAGTCCATCTCTCACATCCATACATGACTACTGGAAAAACCATAGCTTTGACTAGATGGACCTTTGTTGGCAAAGTAATGTCTCTTCTTTCTAATATGCTGTCTAGGTTTATTAGAAAGAAAATATACCTTTTCCTCCAAGGAGAAAGTGTCTTTTAATTTCATGGCTGCAGTCACCATCTGCAGTGATTTTTGAGCAATTTTAAATCCTAAAAAGATGATGCTGTGGAAGTGCTGCACCCAATATGCCAGCAAATCTGGAAAACTCAGCAGTGGCCACAGAACTGGAAAAGGTCAGTTTTCATTCCAATCCCAAAGAAAGGCAATGCCAAAGAATGTTCAAATTACCACACAATTGCACTCATCTCACACGCTAGCAAAGTAATGCTCAAAATTCTCCAAGCCAGGCTTCAACAGTACATGAACCATGAACTTCCAGATGTTCAAGCTGGATTTAGAAAAGGCAAAGGAACAAGAGATCAAATTGCCAACATCTGTTTGATCATCAAAAACGCAAGAGAGTTCCAGAAAAACATCTACTTCTGCTTTATTGACTATGCCAAAACCTTTGACTGTGTGGATCACAACAAACTCTGGAAAATTCTGAAAGAGATGGGAATACCAGATCACCTTACCTGCTTCTTGTGAAATCTGTATGCAAGTCAGGAAGCAACAGTTAGAACTGGTCATGGAACAACAGACTGGTTCCAAATTGGGAAAGGAGTATGTCAAGATTGTCTTACGCAGAGTATATCATGAAAATGAAAAAGTATATATATATATATACACACACACACACATATATGTATAAAAGGTAACTGAATTGCTTTGCTGCACAGCAGAGATGAACACATTTACAACATTGTGAATCAACTATACTTCATTAAAATTTCAAAGAAAGAAGTGTAGTAATATTAATGCCATATAATAGAATGAACAGAGCAATATTCAGTTCAGTTCAGTCACTCAGTCATGTCCGACTCTTTGCAACCACATGAACCGCAGCACGCCAGATCTCCCTGTCCATCACCAACTCCCAGAGTTCACCCAAACCCATGTCCATTGCGTTGGTGATGCCATCCAACCACCTCATCCTCTGTCATCCCCTTCTCCCTCTGCCCTCAATCTTTCCCAGCATCAAGGTCTTTTCAAATGAGTCAGCTCTTTGCATCAGGTGGCCAAAGTACTGGAGTTTCAGCTTCAACATCAGTCCTACCAATGAACACCCAGGACTGATCTCCTTTAGGATGGACTGGTTGGATCTGCTTGCAGTCCAAGGGACTCTCAAGAGTCTTCTCCAACACCACAGTTTAAAAGCATCAATTCTCCAGCATTCAGCTTTCTTCATAGTCCAATTCTCACATCCATACATGACTACTGGAAAAACCATAGCCTTGACTAGGTGGACCTGTGTTGGCAAAGTAATGTCTCTGCTTTTTAATATGCTATCTAGGTTTGTCATAACTTTCCTTCCAAGGAGTAAGCATCTTTTAATTTCATGGCTGCAATCACCTTCTGCAGTGATTTTGGAGCCCCCCAAAATAAAGTCTGTCACTATTTCCCCATCTATTTCCCATGAAGTGATGGGACCAGATGCCATGATCTTAGTTTTCTGAATGTTGAGCTTTAAGCCAACTTTTTCACTCTCCTCTTTCACTTTCATCAAGAGGCTAAAGAACTAAAGAGTTCTTCTTCACTTTCTGCCATAAGGGTGGTGTCATCTGCATATCTGAGATTATTGATATTTCTCCCGGCAATCTGATTCCAACTTGTGCTTCTTCCAGCCCAGCAGTTCTCATGATGTACTCTGCATATAAGTTAAATAAGCAGGGTGACAATATACAGCCTTGATGTACTCCTTTTCCTATTTGGAACCAGTCTGTTGTTCCATGTCCAGTTCTAACTGTTGCTTCCTGACTTGCATATAGGTTTCTCAAGAGGCAAGAGTTTTCCTGACTTGCCTCTTGAGCAATATTATTGCCATACAAAATCAAATATAGGACAACAAATAACAGGGATTAAAAAAGACCACTGTAATAATTGAAGAAGCAATCCATTGAGCAAATATAGTATTTATGACCATAACTACTGGGCTTCCCAAGTAAAGAATTTGCCTGCAATGCAGGAGACACAGGTTCGATCCCTGGGCCAGGAAGATCCCCTGATGGAGGAAATGGCACCCAAATCCAGTATTCTTGCCTAGAGAATCCCATGGACAAAGGAGCCTGGATGGTTACAGTCCATGGGATTGCAAAGAGTCAGACACGACTGAAGCGACTGAGTATACCTATAACAATACCCAGACTTAAATGATGGACAGTCTCATAGAATTACCTGGAGACATGGACCGAAACCACAGTCATAGTGGTAGACTTTAATATATCTCTATCAGAAGCCAATAAATTAGATCAAAATTTTAAGGATCAGAAGATTTATAAAATAAACTAGCTTTATCTAATAGATACCTAGAACTCTGCCTCCAACAAAAATTATACATGACATTTCAAAAATTAACCATTCACTAAGAATTTCAGCAAATGTTGAAGAGTTAATATGATACAAAACATGCACTCTTATAAAATTACTTTTTAAAATACCCAACCCTAAAAGCTGCATTAAAAAGCTACAGTCCTAAAAACTTCTTCCATAAGACTTTCCAAAAGAAGATTAAAAAATATTTAGAAGTGAATAGATTGTCAAAACTTGTGGAATTCAAATATCTACTTGTAGAGGTAAACTTACATGCTTAAATATATTTATTAAAAAAGATAGAAAAAATTTATCACAAGAGCTAAATAAATAAATACGGTAAGTATAAGAATAGAAATAAAGATGAGAGTAGAAATGAATAAGATATAAAACAAGAAATAATAGAATCAAAAAACTAGAGCTGGATCAAGTAAAAGAAAGAAATAAAAATATAAGGATTTAGAAATCATGAGTAAATATTTTGAGCAATTTAATACCAATAAATTTGAAAAATTATACATTTATAATTATCCCCAAAATGATATGCATTAAAATTAGCTCAAGAGAAATAGAAAAACTAAAAAAGAAAATAAAAAATGGTACACATTCAAAATGCATTGGTATCAGTGCCTCCCCTGGTGGTGTCACGTGTGAGTTTCAAAGGAAAGGTCAGGATGGTAGGTGCCGAGAATTGTAGGTAGTTAGTTGGGACTCAGACATTTCATGCATGGATAATTCTGTGTAGTTTATTCCCCAGGAGAAAATTAGAACTATTCATTTAAAGATGGTTAATTATTCACTGTTTATGCTGGGGAGTCCAACTTCTTGTAAATAATACTGAAACAAGAGTTTGTTGGTAAGTAATCTTTGGGGCTTACCTCATACCTCAGTTGGTAAAGAATACGCCTGCAATGCAGGAGACCCCAGTTTGATCCCTGGGTTGGGAAGTTCCTCTGGAGAAGGGAAAGGCTACCCACTCCAGTATTCTTGGGCTTCCCTTGTGGCTCAGCTGGTAAAGAATGTGCCTGCAATGCAGGAGACCTGGGTTCTATCCCTGGGTTGGGAAGATCCCCTGGAGAAGGGAAAGGCTACCCACTCCAGTATTCTGGCCTGGAGAATTCCATGGACTGTATAGTCCATGGGGTGGCGAAGAGGCAGACACGACTGAGCGACTTTCACTCCACTTCACTTCAGTCTTTGCAGTATTGATTATTGCCTTAGGGACTGACTCTCAACTTCGGAATTTCTGGATCAAAAGTTGAGCATTCTTCACACCAAATGGACTCACTGATGGAGAAAGACAAGCCCAGTCCCAGCTCCCAGCCCTGCAGGGCCGTCTTCACCCCAGGGGTGCATGGAGCTACAACAGGCTGGCCCTGGGGACCAACCCACCATTCTGGGCACACTGGCTCACTCAGCCACTGTCTGGAGAACAAACTTCAGTCAACCTTTATGACTAGGGAGATCACACAATTTATGATCTGAACCTGGACATATAGTAAATTGCATGTCAGGATGACAGATATAAATGGAGACAGTCTTGAGAAAATGGGATGTATCATCACCCTAATCAGGACCCGCAGGGTCCAGAACATCTCCCCATAAATCTAACTTGGTTCTCTGTACCCTCGTCCTCACCCACGTTCGTATTATTCACTAAGCCCTCCAGGTCTGCAATCAGCAGATCCTCATACCTTCCATCTCTTTGATAAATGTTTCTTTCACTTCCCGAATTCACTGGAAACCTGGCTCTCCTCATGAAATCTCTTCTCCCTTCATGTCTCTCCAGTGGAGATGATTTTTGCTCTCAAACTCCTTGTTTCTCAGGGTGAGACTATTATGAGGCTCAAAGCTGTCCTCTGCTTCTCACTGCCGTTTCCAAGCCATTTCTCCATCTTTCTTGGAAGCAAAAGAATTGCCTGCACTTTTGAGGTTTAGGTTACCTGACTTAAAGATCTCACCCTTCTTTATTGCTGTCCCTGGCGACTTCTGTACCCTTCTTCCTCCTGCTCTGGGAATCGGTCCCTCCATCAGCCTGTATCTCCACATCAATTCCTGTCATGGTGATCAGCAATTTCAACCATCACTATGACTGATTGGGTATTTGATGATATTATGATATTATGTGGGCTTCCCTGGTGGCGCTAGTGGTAAAGAACCTGACTGCCAATGCAGGAGACTAGGAGACTCAGGTTCGATCCCTGACTCGGGAAGATCCCCTGGAGGCAGGCAGGCTTGGCAACCCACTCCAGTATTCTTGCCTGGAGAATCCCATGGATAGAGGAGCTGGCGGGTTACAGTCCATAGCGTCACAAAGATATTATGTAGTTACTGTTAGTTGTTTTAAATGTGATGATGTAACATGGATACGTTTTTGTTTTTTTTTAAAGGACTCCTTGTTTTTTACAGGTGCATTCTGGTATATTCACAGATATCAAGACGGGGTTTTCTTCCACTGATAGAGGCAGGTTGGACTTGAGTTGATAATTGTTGAAGGTGGGTGATGTATACATGGAGGTTTATTATACCCTTCTCTCTGCTTTTGTATATGCTGAAAGTTTTCCATGATAAAACATTAAATAAAGTCTCTGCAAGTGTCCCAGCCAGCACCAGTTTCTCCCAGTTTCTTGACTTCTTCTCCACTTGAACCTCTTAATGTCATACTTAAGCCTTTCAACACAAATTACTGTAAGCAGATAGGGGATGGAGTCCCTGGAGAAAGAGAACTAGGCATGGCTTTGTTGACTTAAGAGAAACCATGTTTGTCCTAAGCCATTTTGTGATCTAAGCCTGGGTACAATCTTTGTCCTCTTACAAGTCTCAGTAATTAATAATCTTAAAGAAACAAAAGAAAGCAGCAGCAAACTGCTATCAAGCAAGACAGGTAACAACAGCAAAGATAATAAATCAGTTGCAAAGACGCCCAGTTCTGTTTCAGTGGTAAGGATTAGCCTGAAGTCCTCAACCACCGTGGTGATGTTGACTTTTTCTGACTCTTGTGACTTCAGTCCACTAAAGTTTGCACTCTGTTGACTTTTGCCTTAATTCTATACTAAATTCTCCTGTTCAAACCCCTTCATGAATGTGCATACACTGACCAAGCACCTTCATGAATATACATGAGCCTTTGGCTTAAACTTTCACCAATTTTGCATCTGGGGAGACACGGCTTTGGGAAAGCTCCTCAGTGTACTTCAATCCTAAATCCTTCTCCTGATCTTTGGCTTGACACTCACCAAGAAATGAACCCAGTTTTCTGGTCTATTACAACCTCCAAAATCTTCACTTCAAACCTTTCACTACTACTTCCTGTATTTTCAAAACTGTTTATTCTAGTAAATTCCAGCCTTCTCAATCTCATTAAGATTTTCATTTCATTGACCTGACAGCAACTTTCTCACGTATCTCCCAGCCCATTTTTGTATTTACTTCCCCCCTCATCTATCTTGAGTGATGTAAGGAAAATTCTTGCAATGGCCTCAACTGGTGGCTCAGATGGTAAAGAATCTGCCTGCAGTGGAGACCTGGGTTCAATCCCTGGGTCGGGAAGATCCCCTGAAGAAGGGCATGGCAACCCACTCCAGTGTTCTTGCCTGGAGAATCCCATGGACAGAGGAGCCTGGCAGATCCATGAGCTAGCAAAGAGTTGGACACGAATGAGGCAACTTAGCATGCCCTTGCTTTTTCAGCTTTCTGACTTATCTGGCTGGAGAAGGAAATGGCAACCCACTCGAGTATTCTTGCCTGGAAAATCCCATGGACAGAGTAGCCTGGTAGGCTGCAGTCCATGGGGTTGCAAAAAGTCAAACTTATCTCACTAACAGAATCCCAGCTCTGGCTGCAGTCTACCATCTGCCATCCTCAGACTAGTACTTGAACATCCAAATGGGCTGACTGATTTCTCTTTAAGTTCGTGTGTACACCGTTCAAACACACTCAAGCTGTCCAGGAATCTACCAACATTTTTCTAGTAAGGCTGTCTACCCACTGAAATGACTAATTAATCAACCTCTTCTTTTTGATTAAACCTCCATATTCTCCTGCCCATCCATTTCAGCTGACAAACTCCCTCAAGTTTCACTGAAATGACAAAAATCTATCTTACCCTACCTTCTCAAAATCCATCTTACCATCTTATTACCCAACCTTCAAAACTCCTGCTTCTACATCGGCTTTTTCCTACCTATTTCTTCTTTCTTTCAAAGACCAGTTCCTCTTAGTGCACTCAGAACATTTTGCCTTCTCAAGGATGAACTCCTCCCTTCTCAAGGATGAACTCCTTTGATGAACTCCCCTCTCCCTCTCTACATTATTAATCTACCAATTCAAAGCTGTATCTCTGAAGATTCTATTCACTTCTCCTAAAATTTATCAAACAACCCAAGGGTTGGCATGCAGCTGATACATACAAAGTACTAGTTGTTAAAATAGTCAAGTACTGGTTAAGTATCCACTACTTTAAACCCTCATTACTGCCATTGCTTTGAATTTCCACTAGGTTACAAGCCCCAACCTAGAAGCAAGACCTAAGATGGCACAAATCAAATGAAGTTTGCATATGAATCATCTGGAAGTCTCATTAAAATGTAGATTATGATTAAGTAGGTTTGAGGTGGTGCCTGTAATGCTGCAAAATACCTCAAAACTCCAAGGTGATGCATCATTCTTTGACTAACCAGACTTTTGAACTTTTTAGAAACAAAGTAACAGGCTTCTATGTGGCAGAGGTACAAGCAAGGATGATGTTAAAAATGCCAGGCAGGTACAGCAGAGGCACTGAACTCTCAGAAGGGATACAAGTCATATTTCCAGAGTAGAGCCCCAGGGCCCTCTGCTGGGTCGTTTAGTTCTCACGTTATGAAGTGGGCCAGGAGTGCCCACTGGCAGTAGTGTGGACTCAGTGTAGTGTGGTTATTTAATAACAGACTTGAATATTTTAACAACTGGTACATTGTACAAGTATGCATGTGCCAGTTGAATGTCAACCTTTATGTCATATCACACATTTTCAAAGAAGTGAATAGAATCATCAGAGAGACATTTTTGAGCTCAAATTAAGAACATTCTTAATGTGCCAACCAAAGATGAAGTGGGTGGAGGAAAAGGAATTTCCTGTTTCTGAAGGGGTGTGAGTCCAGGTAGTATAAGTATTTAGTTGAGAAAATGTAGAAGTTAGTTGGACTAGGTCATTTAAGGTTCTTTCAAACCCTGGATTCTATAAATCCTACTCCAGTAGAGAGTCATTATCCTTCTAGTATCACCTTAAAAAAAAAAATGGACTTCAAATTGCAGTTTACTCTATGTCATAGTTTTCAGACTATAAGACTTTTTCAGAAAGAAAGATTTAAAAATAATTAATGGACTAAAAATACACGTTCGTTTCCAATCTTTCTAGTTGTTTTCTAATTTTCTTTTTGTTGACTTACTGCTCCTGACTAATATGTATGCAAATTTTGCACATTTGCAGGAAAGAAGTCAATGAGCAAAAATCAATTATATTTCTAAAAACTAGAGGGAAATAATTGGAGAATGAAGTTAAAATGAAGAATTCCATTTATAACCACAGACAGAACATTATACCCTGAAAGATAAGGTGAAAAAACTTTGTGCAAGATCTGTGTACTGAAAACTACAAAAGACTGGTGCAAAAAGACATAACTTAAGGGACAAATACACCATGCCATTGGATGGGAAGATTCAGTATTGTTAAGATAACAGTTCTTCCCAAATTTATCTATAGATTCTATATATCCTTAATCAAAACTCCTTAGGTTTTTTTTGTAGAAATTGATGAACTGATTCTACAGTTTGTGAATTGCGAATTTATCTGAAGCCTCATTACAAAATACCTAGAATAGCCAAGACCATTTTGAACAAAAATGAAAGATTTCCACTACCTGATTTCCTGACATAGAATAAAATATTTATGACACTGTAGTGTTGAAGTAAGGATCAGTGGAATAAAATAGAGAGTCCAAAAGTAGACCACTCACTTATGTGGTCAGTTAGTTTTTGACAAAGGTGCTAAAATAATATTTGATGAAAGGATAGTCTTTCTGACAAGTTGTTCAGAAACAATTGGGTATCTGTGTGAACAAAACTGATCCTCAACTCTTACCACACATGAAGATTAACTCTGGATAATTTATTAATGTGAATATGAAAGTTAAAACTAGGAAACTTTGAAAAGAACATTAAACTTCTAAAACAATCTAGAAGTGGAGATAAAGATTTACTAGGACACAAAAATGGCTTAAAAAATTATTTCTCAGCCTTTTGACTAAGATCAAGTGTAGTATGTGGGCTTCCTCGATGGTTCAGAAGTAAAGAATGCCAATGCCAGAGACACAAGAGACATAGGTTCGATCCCTGGGTCAGGAAGATCCCCTGGAGGATGGCATGGCAACCCACTCCAGTATTCTTGCCTGGAAAATCCCATGGACAGAGGAGCCTGGTGGGCTACAGTCCATGCAGTTGCGAAGAGTCAGGCACGACTGAGTAGCTGAGCATGAGGGTGAGCCTGGCACAAAGACTTTGAAAACACTTTGGCACATTCATATCAAGAGAGGCATATGCTTTACATAAGACCTGCCAATTCCACTGCCACATTTTACCCAAGAGAAATGAAAACAAGTCCTTAAGATGACATATACAGCAGCTTCACTGACAGCCCCAAACTGAAAAAGGCCCAGGTATCTTTGCAGCCAAAGATGGAGAAGCTCAATACAGTCAGCAGAAACAAGACCGGGAGCTGACTGTGGCCCGGATCATGAACTCCTTATTGCCAAATTCAGACTTAAACTGAAGAAAGTAGGGAAAACCATTAGACCATTCAGATATGACCTAAATCAAATCCCTTATGATTATACAGTGGAAGTGAGAAATAGATTCAAGGGATTAGATCTGATAGAGTGCCTGAAAGGCTATGGACAGAGGTTCATGACATTGTACAGGAGGCAGGGATCAAGAACATCCCCAAGAAAAAGAAATGCAAAAAGGCAAAATGATTGTTAAAGGCAAAGGAGAAAAGGAAAGATATACCCATTTGAATACAGAGTTCCAAAGAATAGCAAGGAGAGATAAGAAAGCCTTCTTCAGTGATCAATGCAAAGAAAGAGAGGAAAACAATAGAATGGGAAAGACTAGAGATCTCTTCAAGAAAATTAGAGATACCAAGGGAACTTTTCATGCAAAGGTGGGTACAATAAAGAACAGAAATGGTATGGACCTAACAGAAGCAGAAGATATTAAGAAGAGGTGGCAAAAATACACAGAAGAACTGTACAAAGAAGATCTTCATGACTCAGATAATCACGATGGTGTGATCACTCACCTAGAGCCAGACATCCTGGAATGTGAAGTCATGTGGGCCTTAGAAAGCGTCACTACGAACAAATCTAGTGGAGGTGATGGAATTCCAGTTGAGCTATTTCAAATCCTAAAAGATGGTGTTATGAAAGTGCTGCACGCAATATGTCAGCAAATTTGGAAAACTCAGCAGTGGCCACAAGACTGGAAAGGGTCAGTTTTCATTTCAATCCCAAAGAAAGGTAATGCCAAAAAATGTTCAAACTACTGCACAATTGCACTCATCTCACACGCTAGCAAAGTAATGCTCAAAATTCTCCAAGTCAGGCTTCAACAGTACATGAACCATGAATTTCCAGATGCTCAAGCTGGATTTAGAAAAGGCAGAGGAACGGGAGATCAAATTGCCAACATCCATTGGATCATAGGAAAAGCAATAAAGTTCTAGAAAAACATCTGTTGCTTTATTGATTATGCCAAAGTCTTTGACTGTGTGGATCACAATAAACTATGGAAAATTATTCAAAAGATGGGAATACCAGACAGCCTACCTGCCTCCTGAGAAACCTGTATGCAAGTCAAGGAGCAACAGTTAGAATTGGACATGGAACAATAGACTGGTTCCAAATTGGGAAACGAGTATGTCAAGTCTGTATATTGTCACCCTGCTTATTTAACTTATATGCAGAGTACATCATGAGAAATGCTGGACTGGATGAAGCACAAGCTGGAATGAAGATTGCCAGGAGAAATAGCAATAACCTCAGATACACAGATGACACCAGCCTTATGGTAGAAAGCAATGAAGAACTAAAGAGCCTCTTGGTGAAAGTGAAAGAAGAGTGAAAATTTGTCTTAAAACTCAACATTCAGAAAACTAAGGTCATGACATCCGGTCCCATCACTTCATGGCAAATAGATGGAGAAACAATGGAAACAATGACAGATTTTATTTTCTTGGGCTCCAAAATTACTGCAGATGGTGACTGTTGCCATGAAAGTAAAAGATGCTTGCTCCTTGGAAGAAAAGCTATGACCAGCCTAGACAGCTTATTAAAAAGCAAAGACATTACTTTGCCAACAAAGGTCCGTCTAGTCAAAGCTATGGTTTTTCCAGTAGTCATGTATGGATGTGAGAGTTGAACTATGAAAAAAAAGCTGATCACCGAAGAATTGATGCTTTTAATTTGTGGTGCTGAAGAAGACTCTTGAAAGTCCCTTAGACAGCAAGGAGATCCAACCAGTCCATCCTAAAGGAAATCAGTCCTGAATATTCATTGGAAGGACTGATGCTGAAGCCAAAACTCCAATCCTTTGGTCTCCTGATGCGAAGAACCGACTCATTTGAAAAGACCTTGATGCTGGGAAAGATTGAAGATAGGAGAAGGGGATGACAGAGGATGAGATGGTTGGATGGCATCACCAATGCGATGGACATGAGTTTGAGTAGGCTCCGGGAGTTGGTAATGGACAGGGATGCCTGGTGTGCTGCGGTCCATGGGGTCGCAAAGAGTCGGACATGACTGAGCAACTAAGCTGAACTGAACTGATCCATCAACAAGTAAATGGGTCAACTAATTGTGAAATTCACAATGAAATACTTATTAGCAATAAAAAGAACTGAATTATTTATGCACATAATATGGATGAATTTTTAAAACATTAGACTGAGCCAAAGGAGACAGAATTAGAGAGTACTTACTATATAAATCATTTGTATGAATTTCTACAACAGACAAAACTTGTCTTTAATAGTTGGAAGCAGATAAGGGAAGGGTCAGGAAATTGATTGCAAAGGGGCATGAGGAAACTGCTTAGGGTGATGGAAATGTCCAATATATTTTTTTAAAATTTGTGTTATTGAAATACAATTGATTTACAGTGTTATGTTAATTTCTACTGTTCAGCAAAGTGATTCAGTTATACATATATATATTTTACATATTCATTTCCATTATGGTTTATTACAGGATATTGAATATAGTTCCCTGTGCTATAGAGTAGGACCTGGTTGTTCACCCATTCTACATATAATATAGTATCTACTAATCCCAAACTCCCAACCCACCTCTTCCCACCCTTCCACTGGCAACCACAAGCCTGTTTTCTATGAAATGTCCTATATCTTCATTGTGTAGGTGGCCATAGCTGCAATTAGCATAGGAGGAAGCAAGCAATGTTCTTTCTCCATCAAATAAGTGAAAGTCAGTTTCAGAGATTCTGATAAAGGCACTAAGAGACAGCAAGAAAATTTCTTCCATTTTCTCCTAAATGCTTGACCTTCTGTAAGAATATTGATTTGTTCCGTGACTTTTTCAGCCAGGTGCTTGAAGACATCCCATGGAAGCAATTCACAAATGTGAAACTTCAGGGTTTGTTTACTGTTTTCCTGGGTACTATTTGTTTACCCTGAATCATGTTGTAATGGTCCAGCACAGTGCCCATGGTCCCAGCAATCCTTGTATCTTTTTCCCCTTGACTTGTCATTTGCTCCAAACCCTGGATTCCTGCCTCTGTCTTCAGTTGCTGAGGCCAGAGTGATGCAGAAGCTGACATGACACTTCACCAAACCCAAGTCCATTGAAAATTCCCATTGTTGTGCTTAAGTTCATCTTTCTGAATCTCAGAAAAACTTTAATTCACCTCTTCCAATTCTCTACCACAATCACATGTTGATTGTGTCAGGCATCCTCTCTCTCCCAGTTCTCAAAACTTCCTGCCAGTGACTTTGCTTCCACTGATACTGAGAAGATGAGGCCATCTTGAGGCCAACGTGACTCCCTCAGTTACTCGTCTTCAATCCTCCACTTTTTAAAAAAAAAGTTATTTTGCTGTACTGTGCAGCACTCATGATCTTAGTTTCCTGACTAAGGATTGAACCCGTGGCCCTTGTATTGGGAGCATGGAGTCTTAGCCACTGGGCCCCCAGGGAAGTCCCTCCATTCTCCACTTTTTTTGTGCTCCTGTGGTTACATTTTTGCCAGGAACCTAGAACTGGGTGGAGACCCCTTTCTCTGTGTTCATTCCTGGTGCTGTTGTTGCCAGTGGGATCCATTCTATAGTTATGCTGCTCATTGTGATCAAGGCTTTCATCCCTTAAAAAAAAATCTTATTCCGTATATATTTCAGAACTTCTACACAAAGCCACTGCTTCCTTTGTCAATTGTACCTTTTATCACAATTACACCAGTTTGCCTGTCCGCCAACAATATGTGAGAGGGCGTCTTGCTGTTCCCAGCAGTACTGTACTAGTCTCTTCAGGCTGCTATAATGAACATTATAGACTGGCTGGCTTATAAACAACAGAAATTCACATCTCACAGACCTAGAGGCTGGAAATCCAAGGTCAGGATGCTAACATGATCAGATTCTGGTAACAACCCTTTTTCATACTGCAGACTGCCTGACTTCTCACCGTGTCCTCATATGTCAAGAAAGAAGGCAGGAGAACTTTCTGAGGTTCCCCTCTTTTTTAAAATTGGGGTATAGTTGCTTTATGATGTTGTGTTAATTTCTGATGTATAACCCGGTGAATCAGGTATATGTATAATGTAACCCCTCCCTCGTGGGCCTCCTTCTCACCTCCACCTACCACCTAGATCAGCACAGAGCCCGAGCTGAGCTCCTTGTGCTATAGAGCAGGCTCCCACTAGCTGTCTGTCTTACACATGGGAGCGTACATGCATCAGTCCCGAGCTCCCAGTTCATCCCACCCCCCCACTGGTGCCCCTCTTGGTTATCTACATCTGCATCTCTATTCCTGCCCTGCAGATAGATTCATCCATACCACTTTTCTCGATTCCATATATACATGTTCAGTTCAGTTCAGTCGCTCAGTCGTGTCCGACTCTTTGTGACCCCATGAACTGCAGCACACCAGGCCTCCCTCTCCATCACCAACTCCCGGAGTCCACCCAAACCCATGGCCATCAAGTCAGTGACGCCATTCAACCATCTCATCCTCTGTCGTCCCCTTCTCCTCCTGCCCTCAATTTTTCCCAGCATCAGGGTCTTTTCAAATGAGTCAGTTATTTGCATCAGGTGGCCAAAGTATTGGAGTTTCAGCTTTAGCATCAGTCCTTCAGTGAATATCCAGGACTGATTTCCTTTAGGATGGACTGGTTGGATCTCCTTGCAGTCCAAGGGACTCTCAAGAGTCTTCTCCAACACCACAGTTCAAAAGCATCAATTCTTTGGCACTCAGCTTTCTTTATGGTCCAACTCTCACATCCATACATGACCATTGGAAAAACCATAGCCTTGACTAGATGGAACTTTGTTGACAAACTAATGTCTATGCTTTTTAATTTGCTGTCCAGGTTGGTCTTAACTTTCCTTCCAAGGAGTAAGTGTCTTTTAATTTCATGACTGCAATCACCATCTGCAGTGATTTTGGAGCCCAGAAAAATAAAGTCAGCCACTCTTTCCCCTGTTTCCCCATCTATTTGCCATGAAGTAATGGGACCAGATGCCATGATCTTAGTTTTCTGAATGTTGAGTTGTAAGCCAACTTTTTCACTCACCTCTTAATATATGATATTTTATCTAGGTCCATCCACATCTCTACAAATGATCTAATATTTTTTCCTTTTATGGCTGAGTAATATTCCATTGTATGTATGTACCACATCTTCTTTATCCATTCCTCTGTCGATGGACATTTAGGTTGTGTCCATGTCCTGACTATTGTAAATAGCACAGCAAAGAACACTGGGGTGCATGCATCTTTTGTAATTATGATTTTGTCAGAGTATATGTCCATGTGGTGGATCTATTTTTAGCTTTTTTAAGGGACCTCCATACTGTTCTCCATAGTGGCTCTCTCAGTTTACATTCCCACCAGCATACAAGAGGACTCCCTTTGTCCCACACCCCCTCCAGCATTACCGTTTGTAGATTTTTTTGACAGTGGCCTTTCTGACCTGTATGGGGTGATATCTCATTGTAGTTTTGATCTGTGTTTCTCTAATAACTAGTGATCTTGAGCATCTTTTCAGATACCTCTTGGCCATCTGTGTGTCTAGGGTGCCTTTTATAATCCCATTTGTGAAGTCTCCCAAATATCCCATCCCCTCATATCATCATATTGGAGGTTAGGATTTCAACATGTTAATTTTAAGGGGCACAAACATTCAGTCCATTGTAAGTATTCAGAAAGACAGTAAAGCTTGGTGGTAAGAACATGGGCAGGGAGCCAACTATTGGGAGTGGAGTCTGGCTAAGTCAATTCCTTGCCACATGACTTCGGTTAAATTACTTAGATTTCTGTGTCTCAGTTTCTTCAGCTGTAAAATGAGGATCATAATAGTACTACTAATACTGAATTATTGCAAGAATTAACTGATTAGCAGATGCAAATCTATATAATAGTGTTCAATAAGTACTACATTCACACCTTAAATCTGTGACCAGTGATAGCTGAAAATGATTTCTGTTGTCAATATTTTTGACAATTAATAACGTTGAATATATATTTTATACATTTTTCATCATATTTTTCTCAGTTCAGTTCAGTTGCTCAGTGGTGTCCAATTCTGCGACCCCATAGACTGTAGCACCCCAGGATTCCCTGTCCATCACCAGCTCCTGGAACTTGCACAAATTCATGTCCATCTGGTTGGTGATGCCATCCAACCATCTCATCATCTGTCATCCCCTTCGTCTCCTGCCTTCAATTTTTTCCATCATCAGGGCCTTTTCCAAGGAGTCAGTTCTTCACATCAGGTGGCCAAAGGATTGGAGCTTCAGCATCAGTCCTTCCAGTGAATATTCAGAACTGATTTCCTTTAGGATTGACTGGTTTGATCTCCTTGCAGTCCAAGGGACTCTCAAGAGTCTTCTCCAACACCACAGTTCAAAAGCATCAATCCTTTGGTGCTCAGCTTTCTTTATGGTCCAGCTGTCACATCCATACATGACTACTGGAAAAACCATAGCTTTGACTCAATGGACCTTTGTCAGAAAAGTAATGTCTCTGCTTTTTCATATGCTGTCTAGGTTGGTCGTAACTTTTCTTCCAAGGATTAAGCGTCTTTTAATTTAGTGACTGCAGTCACCATCTGCAGTAATTTTGAAGCCCAAGAAAATAAAGTCTCTTACTGTTTCCATTGTTTCCGCATCTATTTGCCATGAAGTGATGGGACTGAAAGCCATGATCTTTGTTTTTTGAATGTTGAGCTTTAAGCCAGATTTTTCACTCTCCTCTTTCAATTTTATCAAGAGGCTCTTTAGTTCTTCACTTTCTGCCATAAGGGTGGTGTCATCTGCATATCTGAGGTTATTGATATTTCTCCCAGCAATCTTGATTCCAGCTTGTGCTTCATCCAGCCCGGCATTTTGCATGATGTACTCTGCATAGAAGTTAAATAAGCAGGGTGACAATATACAACCCTGATGTACTCCTTTCCCAATTTGCAACCAGTCTATTGTTCCATGTCCAGTTCTAGCTATTGCATCCTGACCTGCATACAGATTTCTCAGGAGGCAGGTAAGGTGGTCTGGTATTCCCATCTCTTGAAGAATTTCCCACAGTTCGTCATGATCCACACAGTCAAAGGCTTTGGGATAGTCAATAAAGCAGAAGAAGATGTTTTTCTGGAACTTTTTTGCTTTCTTGATGATCCAACAAATGTTGGCAATTTGATTTCTGGTTCCTCTGCCTTTCCTAAATCTAGCTTGAACATCTGGAAGTTCTTGGTTCACGCACTGTTGAAGCCTGCGTTTGGAGAATTTTGAGCATTACTTTGCTAGCGTGTGAGATGAGTGCAGTTGTGCAGTGGTTTGAACATTCTCTGGCATTGCCTGTCTTTGGGAGTGGAATGACAACTGACCCTTTCCAGTCCTGTGGCCACTGCTGAGTTTTCCAAATTTGTTGGCATATTGAGTGTAGCACTTTCACAGCATCATCTTTTAGGATTTGAAATAGCTCAACTGGAATTCCATCACCTCCGCTAGCTTTGTTCATAGTGATGCTTCCTAAGGCCCATTTGACTTCACATTCCAGGATGTCTGGCTCTTTTCTTTTAGGAAATGCCTGTTCAATCTTTGCTAAATTGTAATGGCCCATCACTATTTTCTCCTTGATTTTAAGCTCTTGATGAACTAAGACTGTTCAAAATTTAAACTTTCTTTGTTTTATTCTTCTCCCCACCCCCCATCTGAACTCTATTTTGGCAGCTAATATAAAGTGATTTCAGCTCTTTGGAGGAGCGTACCAGTCTCAAGAGTGCTCATTATTTGGTTTGGGGACTGTTTAGCAAATAACAGTAGTGTTTCTAAAAAGAGAGTTTGGAACTAAACCTATAAATCAAAGAATTTGTTTTTCAATCTCCTTAAAGATGAGGATATCACTAGAGAAGTGCCATAATTGTCTGAAAAAGACGTACATTTAAAAAGCATATGTGGTGAATGTTAAAGGAGAAGCCTACTTCTTAAGATCAAATACTGCTTTCTGTAGATTTCCTTGGGGAAATCAACCTCCAGGAACTGTTGCCACTGGGGCCTCTGCTTCTCTTACCATTTGTAGAGCTGAGTTGATGGGAGCTTCTGTGTGATGTCTAATCTCTCTGATAGAAGCTTCCTCATTACCTACCTGGCCCTGTTGCAGACCAGCCCCTGGAGACAGACGTATCACCACCATTTCTTCTAGGCTCTTGCTGTAAGTTGTCCCTAGGAAGTAATTAAGGTCCCGAATGTTATCAGTGGGCAGGCCTCAGACCTGCATTCCCCTGCCTTGAGCCCTCAGCAGCTGGTGGTGGAGTAAAAGCCATTATCCAAAAAATCTCTAAAGAGTTCATTTCTACCCAGGACCAGTTGACTTTCGGAAGATTTGCTGGAGTTAGCTAAAATGTTGCTAATCTGAAAATCGCTTCGGTCTTATAATTCTACTTCCTGAAGACTCTGAAAGTGGAAGTCACTCTGACTCTTTGCGACTCTATGGACTGTAGCCCACCAGGTTCCTCTGCCCGTGGAATTTTCCGGGCAAGACTACCATTTCCTCCTTCCCATGCAGGGGGCTCAGGTTTGATCCCTGGTTGGGGAACTTAGTCCCCACATGCTTCATGGGGAAAAAAAATTTTTAAGGAAAGTAGACCACAGTAAAAACATAATTTGTCAGTTTTTGCTATTTTCCTGAAGACTCTAAAAAGCTTCAGTTGGTAAAGAATATAGCTGCAATACAGGAGACTCCAGTTTGATTCTTGGGTTGGGAAGATCCGCTGGAGAAGGGATAGGTTACCCACTCCAGTATTCTTGGGCTTCCCTTGTGGCTCAGCTGGTAAAGAATCCGCCTGCAATGTGGGAGACCTGGGTTCAATCCCTGGGTTGGGAAGATCCCTGGAGAAGGGAAAGGCTACCCACTCCAGTATTCTGGCCTGGAGAATTCCAAGGTTCCATGGGGTGGCAAAGAGTTGGACGCAACTGAGCGACTTTCACTTTCACTTTCCTGTGCTTAAACTGCTTCATCATGACAGGTGTTCAATTTGCCCTGGACTTCTTGTCAGTTTAAGTGAACAACAGGCAGAAATGCTGCTGTCTTCAAAGAGAAATATTAGAGCAGAATGAGAATGAGGAAAACCACCTTGCCAGAGCCTTTTTAATAAAAGAATTATTTTGTGTGACTGTGAGTTGCTGGGTGACCTTGGGAGAGAACTGAGTACAGAATAGATTACTCAGGGGTGAAATTGGTTTTCAAATTAACAATCAGTTTGTTAAAGAAATATTTTCAAAGCCCTTATTATTAATAATCTGCAGATTACAAATCTTACTGTTCTACTTATCAGTCTAGCAAATTTTAATAATCACTCTTAAAAAGTACAGTGGATAAGTGTCCCCTCCAAATTCACATCCACTAGGAATCTCAGAATGTGACCTTTTGGGGGCAACAGGATCTTTGCAGTTGAAATTTAGCTAAGGATCAAGATGAAGTCATAATGTGTGTGTTCTCAGTCACGTCTGACTGTTTGCAACCCCATGGGCCGTAGTCCACCAGGCTCCTCTGTCCATGGGATTCTCCAGACAAGAACACTGGAGTGGGTTGCCATTTCCTCCTCCAGGGGATCTTCCTCACCTAGGGATCAAACCCACATCTCCTGCATCTCCTGCATTGGCAAGTGGACTCTTTACCACTGTGCCATCTGGGAAGCCCATACTGAATTAGGGCAGGTCCTAAATATGCGAGTGTCCTTATTAGAGACAGAGAATAACACAGAGAAGAGGTTCATACTAAGACAGAGGCCGAGGAGGGAGGGATATTGCCATAAGCCAGGGGAAAAGTTAGAACCACCAGAAGCTGAAAGGCAGGGAGGATTTTTCCCAGAAACTTTGGAAGGAATGTGATCCTGCTGATACCTGTATCTTGGGCCTCTAGACTCCAGACCTGGGAAAAAATGAATTTCTTTTGTTTTAAGCCATATAATTTGTGGTCATTTGTTACCGAAGCCAGAAAAATTGATACAGAGGGTTTGATCTTTGATTTTATTTATAAGCTTAAACTTCTGTTAGCAATTTAAACTTACATATTTGATTATCTTTTAAAGCACTTCAATTATCAGACAAATAAGTGTTTCAAGATACTTAAATTCTTGTAACTCTAATAGACTTGAAGGGCATATCTGTATCTATAATATAGTGTATACATATATATATATATATGTATAATATTATTAGGAACTGGCTCATACGATTACAGAAGGTAAGTCTCATGCTTTGCCATATGCCGATTGGAGAACCAGGAAAACTGGTGCTATAATTCAATTCACATCCCATTGCCTGAGTATCAGTAGTACCAGTGGTGCAAGTCTCAGTCTAAAGCAGAGAAGATCGATGTCTGAGCTCAAGCACTTAAGCCAAAAAGGAGTGAATGCTCCTTTCTACCATATTTTGTCTATTCAGGTCCTAATGGATTGGAAAATGTCCACCCACAAGGAGCAGGGCAATATATTTTACTGATTCCAGTGTTTAAGTAACCTGGAAACACCCTCTCAGACACACCCAGAAACAATGTTTAGCCAATTATAGGGCATCCCTGATGTAGTCAAGCTGACACATGAAGTGAACCATCACACCTAAATCTGCCTAATCACTGCCTTTTCCTTCCATCTACTAATAAAAGATTGCAACACAGACCCAAGAGAGTACTTTACTTAATTATGTATTTCTTTGGTTCTTAATATAGTTAAATGTTTTGCACTTTTCCCCTAATTTCTTTATCTTGTAAGGTCAATTCCTACTAGATCTTAAAATATCTAATTGATTACTGGGTATTCCCTCATGGCCTTGTTGGATAATTGGTCTCAACTCCTGTGATCATTCTAGAGTCATTTGAAGAGAAAAGCATTAGGATAGGTTAAGAAGGAAAAAAAAAAAAAAAGGGTAGGTTAAGAAGCAATAGAGTTTAGCCAGTGCTACAGAACTGATCTAGAGTGAAGAACTAGAAAGTAGGTATCAGTACAGTAGCTGCCAGCAGTGAGAAGAGAGAAATAAAAACCAAAAAATTCATTTTGAAAAGCTCCTTGGGATGTGGAGGGGATGGGAACAGAACTTACACTATATCTCCAAGTCAACAATAAGGTAAAATTCACCCGACCTCTAGACCATGTTTTGGTAATTATCTATAACTGAGAAGACCAATCTGGCCCATAATAATATAATTTGTGTGCTCAGTCATGTCTGACTCTTTGTGACTCCATGGACTATAACCCAGAAACCTCCTGAGTCCATTGGATATTCCAGGCAAGAATACTGGAACAGGTGGCCTTTTCCTACTCCAGGGGATCTTCCCAACCAAGGGATGGAACTCGAGTCTTTGATATCTCTGCATTGGCAGGAGGAGTTTTCACCACTGTGCCACCTGGGAAGCTGATAATATAATTGCCTTTTCTCAAAATAGAGTTTGGGTTAGTCATGTGATGAATTGAACCTATGATTACATAGTCATATACCCAGGCCCTTCCTCTCTGCTACCATCATAATCTTTGGGTACAAATGGAGTGATGTCCATTATTCACACCAATTTTTAGGCTTATTCGCCCCCTGGGCTGCTCACTGAAAAGTGAAGATGTTGATTGCTTAGTCGTGACTGACTCTCTGTGACCCTATGGACTATATCCCTCCAGGTTCCTCTGTCAGTGGAATTCTCCAGGCAAGAATCGTCGAGTGGGTAGCCATACCCTTTCTCAGGAGATCTTCCTGACCCAGGGATCGAACCTGGGTCTCCTGCATTGCGTGCAGAATCTTTACTGTCTGAGCCACCAGGAAAGCCCAAATCTTCCCCCTCCTCTGGAAGAGATCACTCCTTTCTTTGGCTCTGGCATCTTCACTGAAGGTGACTTCCCCCAGGGCTGTTGTTCTGCCCTGCCCTTAGAAAGAACATGATCCTCCTGCTAGAAAGAGCCTTGTGGTTTCTTGTCCATTGTCGCCCTTCCTTTTGTGTTATGCAGAAATGAGTGTGACTCTCTTTCCACTTCAGGACTCCATTTTATCAAACAACCCCCCAGTGCAGCACAGCTTCTAGTGCACTTCTCTGGAAATCTCTGCTGAAAATCGTTCCCTTCAAGAATGTTCTGTAGGGAAACAGACACAGCCGTGGGACTGGCATGGAGGGCTGTGTGCTGTGGCACTCTGTCCTCAGGTCTTCTCTCTCTGTCCCAAGCAACTGTGCCTCCAATGTTGATGTCACAGACCAGGTCTGCATGCCCTGCACAGCCAGTCTCAGCCAGAGCCATCTAAACTATGGTGATGGGGATTAGGGATATATGTATATATATTTAATATGTAACTGTCCAATGAATGCTAAAGTCAGTATATGGAAGTTTAAAGAGAAACTGGATGTTTGTGTGGTCTTGAAGTGGTGGTGGTGGTTTAGTCGCTAAGTCGTGTCCAACTCTTGGGACCCCGTGGACTGTGGCTCACAAGGCTTCTCTGTCCATGGGATTTTCCAGGCAAGAATACTGGACTGGGTTGCCATCTCCTTCTCCACGGGATCTTCCCAACTCAGGAATTGAACCACGGGTCTCCTGCACTGCAGGCAGATTCTTTAGTCACTGAGCTACCAGGTCTCGAAATGCCCCCCTCCAAATACTGATTAATGATAAAGGGAAAAATAGTAATTTTTTGGCAGAGAGATCTTGCTGATACTACCTTATCCAAGTGGATCATCTGCAATAAGATATATTATCAACATACTATACCAGCTGATACAATGCATTGAGAAGGTACATCACCACTGTGTTTTACTTCCCCCAAATGCATAACTTCCAATCTTATCAAAAATATCAGACAAACTCAAATTCAGGGGTACTCTGCAACTAACCGACTAGTACTTGTCAAAAAATGTCAAGGTCATGAAAAGTGAGGAAAGATCAGGGAAAACATACAAAGAGGCCAAGCAGACATGACAATTAAATGCAATGGAATCCAGGATTGGATCCTGGAACAGTAAAGGACCACTGGTAGAGAAACTGGTGAAATCCAAGTAGAAGATGTATTTAAGAGTCATGTACCAAAGTTAATTTCCTTGTTTTGATTTATGTCCCATCATTCTGTGAGATGTTAGCACCAAGGGAAGCTAGATGGATGGCATAAAAACATCTCTGTATTATTTTTTGGAATTCTCCTATACCTCTTTAATTATTTCAAAAATAAGATGTTAAGGCAATCTGTGATTACAGTGGCAAATTTGAAAACTGAGTAATGTATTGTTGCTGCTGTGTTGGTATCTAAGTAGAAATACATTATGATTAGGCTTATGAAACAGGAAAGTGGTTCTCAGTCATGAACGTGAATGTCAGAATCACCTGGAGGTTTTGTTTAAACAGATTACTGGGCTTCACCCAGTGGTTCTGATTCAGTACATCTGGTTTGCTGAGCTGTGTTTAGTCACTTCAGTCATGTTGGACTCTTTGTGACCCAGTGGACGATAGTCCCACCAGGCTCCTCTGTCCAGGGGATTTTTCAGGCAAGAATACTGGAGTGGGTTGGGATCTGGGGTAGGGCCTGAAAAATGTGCATTTCTAAGAAGATGCTTTTGAACTGTGGTGTTGGAGAAGACTCTTGAGAGTCCCTTGGACTGCAAGGAGATCCTTGTTGGACTCTTTGTGACCCAGAGGACGATAGTCTCACCAGGCTCCTCTGTCCAGGGGATTTTTCAGGCAAGAATACTGGAGTGGGTTGGGATCTGGGGTAGGGCCCGAAAAAATGTGTGTTTCTAAGAAGATGCTTTTGAACTGTGGTGTTGGAGAAGACTTTTGAGAGTCCCTTGGACTGCAAGGAGATCCAACCAGTTCATCCTAAAGGAAATCAGTCCTGAATATTCATTGGAAGGACTGATGCTGAAGCTGAAACTCCAATACTTTGGCCACCTGATGCAAAGAACTGACTCATTTGAGAAGATCCTGATACTGGGAAAGACTGAAGGCAGGAGGAGAAGGGGATGACAGAGGATGAGATGGTTGGATGGCATCACCGACTCAATGGACATGAGTTTGAGTAAACTCCGGGAGTTGGTGATGGACAGACAGGGAAGCCTGGAGTGCTGCAGTCCATGGGGTCGCAAAGAGTCGGACACAACTGAGCAACTGAACTGAACTGAAGAAGATTCCAGGTGATGCTGGTGCTGTTGGTTGGGCAGGGACCACACTTTGAAAACCACTGTAATAGCATTAACTATCTGTATCAAGTGAATAAATATGGGTGTGACAGAGACTTAGAATTGCTGGTTCCTTCAGAGTCATTCCAGGCAGGTGAGATATTGGAGGGGGATGTGTCAGTGGGTTAGAGCTTGTATCCACACTCTAGTACAGATAGCCCTGAATCACAGGCTTGCCAAAGAGGATCTGCCTGGGAGGACAGAGACATGTAAATAAGATCTTTTATTTTCTCTTGGATGCACTACAAGGCTTGCAGGATCTTATTTTCCTGACCAGGGATCTTACTCAGGCCCTCTGTCGTGGGAGCAAGGAGTCCTAACCACTGGACCACCAGGGAATTTCCAAGATCTTCTTTTTAACAAGAGAGCATACATGTATTTAAGGTTGGAGACCAATATGCATTATTCCATTCCTGACTGAGAAATGGTTGTGAATGTCTTGAGTAAAGTCTTGATGTGATTTTTTTCTGTGCTCTGGAGCTATGCACATAGATTTTGCTTTCTTTTTTGAGGATTTCTATCTTGATGGAGGAGGGCATAGTAACTCTGTGGATTTATACCTCTAGCCATGGTATGACTCCCATTTCTGGACTTTGACAAGAGCAGTTAGCAGTAAACCAAGGCTGTTGACATCTTGAAATAGCACATAAGACATTTCATTTTCTTCCTTTCAATTTAAAAAGACAAAATCCATTACATAAAATTAGAAAGATATAGGAAGTGTCATAATTTCTTCACTCTGATACAATCTTGACCTCTTTTTATTTTCTGCGACTTTATAGTCTTTGGTGCTTTGGTTTTCATTTAGTTATAAACATAATTCTTGCAGCTTTAAAGTCTATTATTTCCCAATAAATTCAAGTCACAAATTGTATTTCTATGTAGTCTTTTTACTATTATTTTAATGATAACATTTCTATGTAGTTTCTTATTATCATTTTAGTGAATACATAAATTTCCAAATGACTGTGTCCTAAATTTAATTAGCCATTTTTTCAATTTTGAGCAGGCTTCCTTGGTGGCTCAGACGGTAACGAATCTGCCTGCAGTGCAGGAGAACCATGTTTGATCCCTGGGTTGGGAAGATTTCCTGGAGAAGGAAATGGCTTTTGAAATCATGAAAACAAAGGAAAGCAATGCTAGTTGTTACCTAACGCTATGCACAGTTCTTTGGCGAGGTAGACTCTGCTGTTGAAACTAATAGCGTTTGAGCTGGTCCAGTAAGCCTGGTTGATGTGAACTCAGTGCTGATGAGAAAAAGGTACCGAAGCACTCCAATAAGGAAAAACACTGTTTCCTCTGAGCTCAAAGCTCTTGATCCACTTAAAAGGTTAAACCAATGCATGCCACTGGGTTCCCAAGTGTAGACACACCCATCCACCATTGCTCCAGCATAAAACTCAGTGTATTAGTTTGCATCTCTGATGCTATGAAACTCATTTTCCTACAGAGAACTTGTTTTTACAATAATATCTGAAAATGACTGAAACTTTATTCAGACATCAGTCTTGCAGGAGACGCTTTCCCCAAAACAAGAGGAGCAAGACTTAGCAATACTTCATCACAGGGCAATTGCAGAAAAGATATAGAATGGAGCTTCAACATTCTAAGTCTAGAGAGATATTCTAGAGAGACAATACCTCTATCTTGAACTGACTGCTCTTTTTTGAGGAGTAAAGCCCCTTGCCTAATAATACATCTTTGGGGTCTGCCCTTCATCACAGAACTGTTCAAGGAATGATCTGTGGTCCCAGGATCCACTGCTTAAAATGAGTGACTGGTATAACTTTCCATCCCCTTAGATGGGTTTGAAATGATATATTCACTAGTGAGATTATGTGATTGCCATTTAAAACTCTCTAGTGCCTCAGTTTCCTCATCGCTAAACTGGAGATGATAACAGTACCTACTTTAGAAGTTTGATTAAGTGAGTTTTATATAAGAAAAAGCTTAGGACAACCCTGGAACTATAAGCACTATGTAACTCTTAGGTTTGTTTTTTTGGCTGCACCTCACAGCCTGTGGGATCCTAGTTCCCTCACCAGGGATTGAACTCAGGGCCTCAGAGGTGAAAGGGTGGAATCCTGACCATTGGACCACCAGGGAATTCCTTAGCTATCACTTGTTTAGGACTGTTGGCAGGGAACACATCTTTTTTTGTGCACCAATACATCCTGAGTAACAAACTACTGTGTCTGGCAAACAGTGGGGTGCAATAAATGCTTGTGAGTGACTTAATAGCAAAAAAAAAATTTATAAATAGAGTGCCTGACAAGGCTTTCGTGGTGCCTCCTTGTCCTGTTAATTTCTTGCTTTCCCTGAACTCTGTAATTTTGGGATTAGGAGCAGCTGGTTGCTTATGTTTATAACCCAAACACAAAGAGAACTCTGAGGGTCTTAGAGGGAGAGCCATAATGTCTTATAAACACTATAGCTTAGATAGTGGAAGTTTATTTCCACATTAGTTTTTTCATCAATGAAAATTGCTTAGAACATTATTTTTGGAGTGTTAGACATTAAAAAGATTGACTTGAAATCCCTAATTTTCACAGCCATGCTCTTCAAAATTTCCTTTACAGCAGGATAAAAATGAAAACAGGAATATATCCTACGTGTATAGGAAGCATTTTGCAATCGAGAAGTCTTCAGTCAAGAATTCAATTAATTTGCTGCCATAACTTATGATTCCCATCATAGAGTTAACTTCCTGTTTCTTCTAAATAGCAGACATACTTGCAAGGTGAGGAAGGAGAGGTCAGTGGAGTTGAACTCTCTCTTAGATCAACAGTCTTAGTTCTGCTCGCTGGAATGGATGCACTTGGTTTCAAAAGCCCTGCTGTGATCCAGTGGTTTAAATTGCAGTGTATTTTTCCAGAATAACAATGCTAGGTTTCAGGTTTCACAACCAGCTTAAGGAATCCTTTTAAGTCTTCCTCAGAAGTGGAATGCAATACAAAGAGTAACTAGAAAATC
This sequence comes from Cervus canadensis, assembly GCF_019320065.1. NCBI lineage: Eukaryota > Metazoa > Chordata > Mammalia > Artiodactyla > Cervidae > Cervus > Cervus canadensis. The sequence goes on along the minus strand of NC_057412.1, from coordinate 9,420,007 downwards.
CAGCCATTTGTAATGATTCCTCATTGGGATGCTTTTAGATTCTCCATATAGGGACCCAGAAATGTATCTTTCTTAACAGTGAAATTAGGGACCACACCTCTCTCCACCCTCCACTTGCTGTCTTTGAAAGTAATGATGCTTCCAATCTCCACTTAAGCAGGAGGTGGCTCCTCTGGACCACACAGGGAATGAGAATGAGAAATCAGGGGGCAAGAAGGAGCCCAGGAGGACACAGACTATTTGCAGGCTGACCTCAGTCTGAACTCAGTCTGGCTTTTTTGAAACCCCCAAAGCATGAGCTACAACATGCCTCAAACTCTGTTGCTATTATCCTTTATTTCCAGTTAGATCATGAGCTTCTTATTAAAAGATGAGTTCCTAGAAAGACTGATCCTTGATAAATTCTTTATCATGACTGTCTAACCATGTTGCTTGTCACACATGAGGGGCTATATCATTGTTGAAATCGCTCCAGTTTCTAACCATCCCTGATCTATTAAGGAGGATTGTATAGTTTGATAGTTTCTCTCCTTCCTCTTAGGTAGAACTCAAGTTCTACTGTCAACTCAAGTAAGAACTCAGTTATCTGGATGCATCTTGTGAATTTCATTGCAAATAAAATAAAATGAAATAACAATTTCATTGTTAAATAAAAATAGGGTAGCAATTTCTAGCCAGATGCTGTGAGTGAAAGTCACTCAGTCGTGTCCAACTCTTTGCGATCCCATGGACTGCAGCCCACCAGGCTCCTCTGTCCATGGAATTCTCCAGGTAAGAATACTGGAGTGGGTTGCCATTTCCTTCTCCAAGAGAAAGACAATAAGCCATAATGAAACAGGAAGGAAGGGGGCAAGACACAACTTTTAAAAGAATGACATAGTCATGTGGTGGTGGTGGTTACGTTGCTAAGTTGTGTCCTACTCTTGTGACCCCATGGATTGTAGCCTGCCAGGCTCCTCTGTCCATGTGATTCTCCTCCAGGCAGGAATGCTAGAGTGGGTTGCCATTTCCTTCTCCAGGGGATCTTCCCGTCCCAGGGATTGAACCCAGGTCTCCTGCATTGTAGGCAGATTCTTTACCAACTGAACTATGAGGACATAGCCATAGGACACAACAAAGACTGGTTAGAACCAACTGGGTCCAAGATGGCACATAACTTGACTTCCACTAGACCTTTAGCATCAGTGGATCTCATTATAAACATGTGTGTACATGCTAAGTCACTTCAGTCGTGTCCAACTCTTTGTGACCCCATGAACTGCAGCCCACCAGGCTCCTGTGTCCATGGGATTCTCCAGACAAGAATACTGGAGTGGGTTGCTGTGCCCTCCTCCAGGGGATCTTCCCGACCCAGGTATCAAAGCAGTGTCTCTGAAGCCTTCTGCTTTGGCAGGCAGGTTCTTTCCCACTAGCTCCACCTGGGAAGTCCATCAGCATGTTAAATGACATTTTCACAGTTGCCATGACGATTCCTAAGCCAACCGTAAAAGGTCAAAGAGTGGGCAGTGGCTCAACTTTTGGAAATCCCCACCTCTTTCCCAAAGTAGCTGGAGTACTCTTCCTACTATTAGCCTATGAAATTACCCACCATTATAAAAACTGACAACTCCATACCCTTGCGGCTGCCCTCATCTTCTGAGATGGCCCACACTCTCTTGTGGAATGCTTTTCTCTTTAAATAAATCCACTTCTTACCTATCACTTTGTCATTCACTGAATTCTTTCTGTGAGGAGACATCAAAAACCTGAATTTCAAGGTGTGTGATCTCAATTGAAAGACCATGGGTTCAAGTCCCAATCTGAGTGGCATGGTTTCAATAACCCTTAAAGAAAGATGTGCTGGCCATCTTTCACTGTGTTAGCCTGTATGAACATTGGGGCTGTGAGCAGAGGTAAATCTGAATTTACCGAGAGATTCCCCAGCCTATGGCTGATTGTACCATAAACCACCCAATCAGGTGCCTCCCAGTGGTGGGGACCTGTTGGGTTCATGGACCCAAACGTCAGACTGTGTACTTTCTGCCTTGGTTTATCTGAGATTCTTCTGTCTTTTCAGTTATTACCCCAACTCTTATCTCTTTTTCTGAGCTATCATGACTGGGACTCAGTTTCTTTAAACCAAAACACTTTGACCAAGACAACTGAGCTAGGTCTTTAAGGATAAAGATAAGAAAGCAAAAGACCAAAATGAAAACCCATCTTCCACCTGTCAGAGGAATCTTTACAAGAATTGAGAAGGTCTCTGAGGTCTGTAGATACATATATGAAATAAGGCATGGTGGGTATTGGAGGTGGATAAAAGACCCAATTTGAAATGTTTGCCCATTTCTGAGTGTGAAATGCTCTAATCATGATGATTTAAAGCTCTTAATATTTTAACAACCAATTTACAAAGTTGCTTTGTAAGTTTAACAGCAGATACTTGCAAGCAAGCCAATGAGCACTTGCTCTAGTATACCACGTGGGCCATGGACAAGGGGTTGGGGAAAGATCCTTAGGGCTTGTCTCCCTTTTCTTTCTTCTCTTCACATTTTGACCTGAGTGGTGAGAAGTGGGTTCTCAGTTGGAGGAGACTGAGTTTTCTAAAAAGGAATGAGGAGAAAAGAACACAGCCTATAACCACTGATGGAGAGAAGCAAATTCTTGCCAGCTGAGAAGGTGAATAGAGTCTTCATTCATACACAGAGCTTAGTGGTGGGAGGAGCAGATCCACTGAGGGATGGATTTTATTTTATTCTTGGTAGACTTTATTTTATTCTTGGTAGAGAAATAAACATGGAGGACCTGTGGCCCCTTAACTTATATCCCTCTTATACATTTTACCCACTACAAGCTTAAAGGAGTTAATAATTTTCACCTGTTGTATGTAAATAGGACAGAAGTTAGAACAATGACAGAGATACACTGTGTTCTGAAATTCAGGACGTGCAGCCCCAAAATATGCCACTTTGGTGAACTGATAATTTTGAGCTGTAGGCACTTGAGAAATAGCAAATGCAGTGAGGGGCTTTCTCTGAACTCCCCTTATCTGCCTAAAGACATATTCTCCAAAAGGAATGCACGCATGCGCTAATTCGCTTCGGTCATGTCCAACTCTCTGTAACTCTACGGACTGTAGCCCACCAGGCTCCTCTGTCCATGGGATTCTCCAGGCAAGAATACTGGGGCGGGTTGCCATGCCCTCCTCCAGGGGATCTTCCCAAAACAGAGGTCGAACTCAAGTCTCCTATATCTCCTGCATTGGCAGTCAGGTTCTTTACCAATAGTGCCACCTGGGAAGCCCAAAGGAATGCCATTGTCCTAAATCCTTTTTCTGGGAATTTCTTCAACCAGGGAAGATGGTAGGAGAGATTAGAAGTGAGAGCTATGCTCAGACAAACCTTGTCACTTACTATCATATCTCCCACCTAATCTTCTAAGGGTCCATTTGTCTTTCCCAAAAATCATTTGCTTTCTTTTAAGTGGTCTACATCACCCCTCTCCCTATTAAGACAATATATAACCTCTCATATATCACTCTTTTTTGGAGTTTTTATTTTTATTTTTCCTGTGATGTCTCTGTATATGTAACTCTAAGTTAATTACTTTGTAAACCTTTTCTCCTGTTAATCTACAATTGTCAATTTATTTCAGAGACCTAGCTATTGGACTTAGGAGGGTAAAGGAAGTTCTTTTCTCCCCTATCATTCTACAAAAATGACGTTCTTTCACTTCCACTTTGTGTGAAGAAAATCCTCTGGAATTGTACAGCGTGGGAGCCCTGCATGTAAACAACATAGGAGAATTAAACCTATTGGTTATATATGCTGTGATGTCAATTGCTTGAACAACTTTCTCATCTTAGTAATATTCACCCATGTGGAATAGAGTTTGTTTTTGTTTGCTTGCTTTTTGGCCACACTATGTGGCTTATGAAATCTTAGTTCCTCTGTCAGGGATCAAACTCTGGCACACGGCAGTAAAAGCCCAAATCCTAACCCCTAGACTGCCAGGGGAGTCTAAGAGTCTGGAATAGAGTTTTGATTGATAGGCTATATAGGTTTAGAAGACATGCAGAGAATAATAGCATAGATCAATCTTCTCTGTCTTGACTCCTATTTAAAAGTTTTTTAATGAATTTTTAATTATAGAATAAGTTTGGATTTACAAAAAAGCTGTGAAAGTAGTACAGAGTTTTTGTATATCCTACATCCCAGCTTCCCCTGTAATTAACATTTTACATTAATATAGTACATTTGTCACAATTAGTGAACCACTGTCAGTATATAATTGTTACCTAAAGCCCATATTCTCTTTAGATTCTTTCATTTTCCCCAAATGTCTTATTTCTGTTCTAGGATCCCTTCTAGGAAACCACATCACATTCAATCATCATGTCTCCTGAGGCTCTTTAGTGCTGTGACAGTTCTCAGATTTTTCTTATTTTTGATGACCTTGACAGTTTTGAGGAGTACTGGTTAGGATTTTGTAGAATAACCCTCAGCTGAAATTTGTCTGCTGTTTCCCTCCTAATTAGACAGGGGCTGCTTTGAGGGGAAGATCACAGAGGTAAAGTGCCATTTTTATCATATCTCATCAAGAGTTCAGTTCAGTCGCTCAATTGTGTCCGACTCTGTGACCCCATGAAACCGCAGCACTCCAGGCCTCCCTGTCCATCACCAACTCCCAAAGTTTACCAAAACTCATGTCCATCGAGTCGGTGATGCCATCCAACCAACTCACCCTCTGTCGTCCCCTTCTCCTCCTGCCCCCAAATCCCTCCCAGCATCAGGGCCTTTTCCAATGAGTCAGCTCTTCGCATCAGGTGACCAAAATATTGCAGTTTCAGTTTCAACATCAGTCCTTCCAATGAACACCAAGGACTGATTTCCTTTAGGATGGATTGGTTGGATCTCCTTGCAGTCCAAGGGACTCTCAAGAGTCTTCTCCAACACCACAGTTCAAGAGCATCAATTCTCCTGCACTCAGCTTTCTTTATAGTCCAACCCTCACATCCATACATGACCACTGGAAAAACCACAGCCTTAACTAGATGGACCTTTGTTGGCAAAGTAATGTCTCTGCTTTTTAATATGCTGTCTAGGTTGGTCATAACTTTCCTTCCAAGGAGTAAGCATCTTTTAATTTCATGGCTGCAATCGCCATCTGCAGTGATTTTGGAGCCCCCCAAAATAAAGTCTGTCACTGTTTCTATTGTTTCCCCATCTATTTCCCATGAAGTGATGGGACCAGATGCCATGATCTTAGTTTTCTGAATGTTGAGCTTTAAGTAAACTTTTTCACTCTCCTCTTTCACCTTCATCAAGAGGCTCTTTAGTTCTTCTTCACTTTCTGCCATAAGGGTGGTGTCATCTGCATATCTGAGGTTATTGATATTTCTCCAGCAATCTTGATTCCAGCTTGTGCTTCTTCCAGCCCAGCATTTTGCATGATGTACTCTGCATAGAAGTTAAATAAGCAGGGTGACAACATACAGCCTTGACATACTCCTTTGACACAGTTTATTATGTTGATATTAAATTTGGGCTTTCCAGTTGCTCCAGATGGTAAAGAATCAATCCCTGGATCACGAAGATCCCCTGGAGAAGGGAATGGCTACCCACTCCAGTATTCTTGCTTGGAGAATTCCATGGGCAAGGGAGATCTGGCTGAGAAGTATTTGTCAGGTTTCTCCATTGTGAAGTTACTCTTTATCTTTACCCCTATTTTTTTGTTCTGGGGAGTGATGACTGCAAAGAATACAATGTTTCCTGGAATGTTCTTTGGCTTAATCCATATATTGAAGCTTCTTTACTCTGATTATGGTTCTTAAGCTTAGCTGGCCATACTAGTTACATTGCTGTTTTTATTTTTATTTAAGTTGGCTGAGTTGGCAGCATACAGGATCTCAGTTTCCTGACCAGGGGTCAAACCCATGCCCTCTGCCTTGGAGGCTCAGAGAAACAACCACTGGACCAGCAGGGAATTCTCTCTGCATTGCCAGTTTTAAAAATGCACATCTTGAGTCCCACTCCTGAAGTCTCTGATTCATTTGGACAGAGAGGCTTTGAGCAGGAACCCACATTTTTAACAAACACACTGTCTGTCCTAATACAGCGTCTCTGGACTACATAGACTTTGAGAAAATGGGCCTAAACTGTAAGGAGAAAGGAAGAAATCCTGGATATAATCAGAAATTGCCATTTCCATTTATCTGATGCTGAAGTAGAGGAAAATTTCATTTTGAGTTGCCCTTTTTGGCATCACCCCAAGGCATACCACACAATTAGATCTAACCCAGGGCTCTCCCCCTCTTTAAAGCACTTTGTACCATCCTTCCTCTCCCCACCCCCCGCTGGATGGGAGAACCACTTTCCAAAGTGCTTCGATAGCATTTTGTTAAAACCAACATCCTATGTTAATGCAACTATCTGTGGGCTTACACAGCAAAAATAAATGAAGAAGTACATCCTATGTTTCAGTGGAAAGAAAAATATTATTATTAAAGAAAAACCTCAACTGACGAGCCACATTTTTATTCTGTAAGGAGAGCAGAATTCACCTCATGGAAAATCATATGTTTTTGTTTAGAAGAACTACTTAGTGGGCCCTTTGGTTATAAAGTTAAAAAGGCTTGACTCAGTCTAGGCTGGAGAGCAAGTAGCAGACCAACTAAAATGATGTCCTCCCTGGAGATGGACAGCGTGACCTGGGATGGCGGCTGCTACGTGGGCTTCCTGAAGGAGTGGATGTCAGATCCCTGGAACTCAGGGAAGATGGAGAGGGAACAGCTGAAACGACGTGATGGACCAATGGGAGATTAGGGAAGAAACAGTCACCGAGAAGTTCCCTGGGGTGAGGAAAGGTGCATCACCCCAAACGAAACTTTAGGATCAGGGCTGCTGATTCTGCCTGCTGCAAATTAATCTCTCTTAATAAAACATAAATTGAAGCATTAGAAAAGTAAGGGTTTGATCCCTGGGTGAGGAAGATCCCCTGGAGGAGGAAATTGGCAACCCACTCCAGTATTCTTGCCAGGAAAATTCCATGGACAGAGGAGCCTGGCGGGTTATACAGTCCATGGGGTTGCAAAGAGTCAGACACGACCGAGTGACAGAACAACGACAGGAATGATTTGGTTTTCAGAGTTATGCATTACGTTAGTTTCCTTTGGCTGCATTTCATATTTCATAATTTTTAATACTCTGCAATATTGTGCATCCTTGAGTTCAAAGATGTCACAACAGACAGAAATTTTCTGTCCCTGGAACCTGCATGTTTAGAGCTGGCTAGGACTAATAATTTTCACCATACCAGCTGTCACAGATAAATTCAAGTACATCGACAGAATGGATGAGCAGTCCCTTGAAAGGAGACTTTTCAATATCAGTCTTCTCCCTTTATATCAGTGTTTAGAGATTCCAGTTAAAACATTTGGTGAAGCAGAAAAAAATTTTGTGAGTAATGGAATCAGTACTCACATTCCCCTTTCAACTTGGACTGCATTTTTTTTTTTTCTTGACTGCATCACATGGAATACAGGATCTTAGTTCCTCTTAGTTTGATCAGAGATCAAACCCACTCTCCTTGCACTGGAAGCATGGACTCAGTCACTGGACCACCAAGCGAGTCCTTTTTTACATTTTGATGGAAGTTAGGCGTGCTTATGAGAGAGTCAGTTCCTAGGCAGGTTGATAAGAAGTCCAGGGTCCCTGAGGAGGAGAAAGGGTCTGGGGCTCCCAAGGAGGAGAGAGGGGTCCAAGGCTCCCAAAGAGGAGAAAAGGACAAGCATTTTTTTCCCTACATTTCTTTGTCTTAGTCAATACAACAATGTATCTTGCTCGAGGATGTGTTTCTCCTTAACAAGAACCTTCTGACTCATCTTGTTTTCTTAAAACTTGTATACTATGGGAGTGGGTCTGGTAAAACCTTTCTATTGTTAGTTCTAATCTTGTTAATTTAAGATGTATGTTGTGGGAGTGGGTCTGATAAAAGTATGTAAGGCCTTGATAAGACTAGCAAGGGGGGCACTCTCTGTTTCCCTTCTGATGTCTATGTGAAAAGCTTTCTCTGTCCCCTTTTATACTTTAGGGATTCTCTAATAGCTCAGTTGGTAAGCAATCCGTCTGCAATGCAGGAGACCCTGATTTGATTCCTAGGTCAGGAAGATCCGCTGGAGAACGGATAGTCTACCCACTCCAGTATTCTTGGGCTTCCCTTGTGGCTCAGCTGGGAAAGAATCTGCCTGCAATGCGGGAGACCTGGGTTCGATCCCTGGGTTGGGAAAATCCCCTGGAGAAGGGAAAGGCAACCCACTCCTGTAATCTGGCCTGGAGAATTCCATGGACTCTACAGTCCATGGGGTCACAAAGAGTCAGACACGACTGAGCGATGTGCACTTTCACTTTTTATACTTTAACAAAACTTTGCTACATAAAAGCTCTTGAGTGATCAAGCCTGGTCCCTGGTCCAAAAGCTAAATCTTCTTCAGAGATCACAAATCCGACATCATTCACTGTAAGCTATTACTTGCGTGCTAAGTGGCTTCAGTGATGTCCGACTCTGTGCGGCCTTAGGGACTGTAGCCTACCAGGCCCCTCTGTACATGAGATTTTCCAGGCAAGAATACTGGGGTGGGTTGCAAGACTTTCCTCCAGGGGATCTTCCCAATGGAGGGATTGAACCCGCATCTCTTAAGTGTTTCCTGCTTTGGCAGACGAGTTCTTTACCACTAGCGCCACTTGGGAAGCCAGGACCTGGTCACTATTTCCTTAAGGCTCGGTGTGTGCAGAGCTATGTACTAGAGACTGTAGAGCTGATGTAGGATCCAGGCTCTGAAGCAGTCCTGCGCTCAGGGACCTGATTGCCTCAGTTCCCAAGAATAAACCAGTGGTAGGAACAGCAGACTGCACGTTTGCTGCATGACTGCAGCCATGAAATGAAAAGACGCTTGCTCCTTGGAAGGAAAGTTATGACCAACCTAGACAGCATATTAAACGTTGCCAACAAAGATCCTTCTAGTCAAGGCTATGGTTTTTCCAGTAGTCATGTATGGATGTGACAGTTGGGCTATAAAGAAAGCTGAGCGCCAAAGAATTGATGCTTTTGAACTTGTGGTGTTGGAGAAGACTCTTGAGAGTCCCTTGGACTGCAAGGAGATCCAACCAGTCAATCCTAAAGGAAATCAGTCCTGAATATTCATTGGAAGGACTGATGCTGAAGCTGAAACTCCAATACTTTGGCCACCTGATGCAAAAAGCTGACTCATTTGAAAAGACCCTGATGCTGGGAAAGACTGAAGGCGGGAGGAGAAGGGGATGACAGAGAATGAGATGGTTGGATGGCATTACCGACTCAATGGATGAATTTGAGTAAACTCTGGGAGTTGGAGATGGACAGGGAGGCCTGGCATGCTGCAGTCCATGGGGTCGCAAAGAGTTGGACATGACTGAGCCACTGAAATGAACTGAACTGAGGAACAGGAGAATGTTGAGGAGTGTGTTAGTTTTCTTTTGGTGCTGTAAAAAGATCACAAATTAGGTGGATTAAAAAAAATAATTGTCGTACGGTTCTTGAGGTGAGAAGTCTGATCTGGTCTCATTGGGTCTAGATCAGAATGTTGCTAGAACTGGATTCTTTCTGGAGGGCTCTAGAGGAGTTTGTTTTCTTGCCTTTCCCAGCTTCTGGAGACTGTCTCACAGTCCTTGGCTCATGTCCCACGTCCATCTTCAAAGTTTGCAAAGGCTGGTCAGATTTTTCTCATGTCATCACTCTGACTTTTTCTGCCCCTTCTTCCACTTTTAATGACTCTTGTGATTGCATACCCAGATAATCCAGGACAGCATTATTTTATGGGCAGCTGACTAGCAGCCTTAATTTCATCTGCAATCTTAAATTTCCCTTTGAGATGAGACTTAACATATCTGTAAGTTCTGGGGATGAGGACATGGACATCTTTGGGGAAACATTCTTCAGTTCATCATAGGGAGCAAACATACGCCAAGGATCAGTCATGTGTGGACACAGTGGGGGAAGGAGAGGCTGGGATGAATTGAGATGAATTGAGAAAGTAACATTGATATATATACTACCACATGTTAAATAGAAAGCTAGTGGGAAGCTATTGTATAACACAGGGGACCCAGTCGGGTGCTCTGTAGGGTCTAGAGGGGTGGGAAGGGGTGGGGTGGGAGGGAGGTTCAAGAGGGAAGGGGTATATATATATGTATGTATATATATATATATATATATATAGTTATGTATGTTATGACTGAATCAGTTATAATTGATTTGTGTTGTTGTATAGCAAAAAGCAACACAATATTGTAAAGCAATTTTATCCTCCAATTAAAAAAATAAATTAAAAAAAAGGATGTTTTGTCCAGAAGTGTTCTGCTTAGTAAATACAATTTACTGAGCCATTGTGGTGCTGGGTGGAATAAGAGACAACTTGAATCTCCAACTATGCCCAGTTTTTGCCTTATTATCTAGCTCCACCATCCTGGTGGGGCTAGTGGTAAAGAACCCGCCTGCCAATGTAGGAGACATAAAAGATCTGGGTTTGATCCCTGGGTCAGCAAGATCCTCTGAAGAAGGGCATGGCAATCCTCTCCAGTATTCTTGCCTGGAGAATCCCATGGACAGATGAACCTGGCGGGCTATACAGTCCATGGGGTCACACAGAGTCGAACACGACTGAAGTGACTTAGCACACATACACCCTTCTCCTTTAAATCTGAACATGCAATTGTAGTATTTTCCTTTAGCTGATCAATCTTTGATTTTTAACTAGCAAAACTACAACCATTCAGAAGGGGAATATTTCAAATGGAAATCTGAGTAATTTTTAGAAATAGCTGACCCATTAGGATGGAAATGGAAAAACAGTTCTTTGAAACACATTGCAAGAGAATACAGTGCAGTAATAACACCCTCTGTATATGTATTAACTATCCTTTTTATAAAGATCCAGTCGTTTTCTTATATATAACTTGGCTTCTTTTTCTGTAGCGGATCCTCTGTGGAAAGACCCGTCCAGCACCCGCCCTGCCTATCACACACACAGCCATGGCCTCAGTCCCACCTCATAGAAACCATTCTCAGTCCTGCTGAGTAGGCAGTTGGCCCCATGATCTCACCCCCTGGTGGGTGAACACCTACTCCACAAGTCCATTGTGTTTGCTCATCAGGAACTTAGAACTGGGATTCAAAACCTTTGTCTATCCAACACAAAGAGTGACTGACTCCCAATCTCTGGGTTTTGGTTAATAATAACAGTGTATAAGTATGGGTTCATCAGTTGTAACAAATAAGTCCCAGCAATGCAAGATGTTAGTGACAGGGGCACCTGCATGGGAGGGGATACAGGAACTTTCTGCACTTTCTGTTCAATTCCTCTGTAAACTTAAAACTGCCCTAAAAATACTCATTTAAAGTACCTGTCAAGCCAGCTTCTTTGAGGCTCCAGGTGTGGGGGTGATTAAATTGGGGGCTGTGTGACATAAATGAAATGTATGTGGAGGTACATGAAGCATGGAAGGTGTCAGCTATAGCAACACGTGCTTCATGGGAAGGAACAGATCCCGGTTTCAGAAGCACACACAACATAGGGTCCTCTTCAGGAAAAAGCAACCAACCCAAAGTCTCACATGAAATACAATGTCTGTTTGGAAGAGGCCCTACAAGTGAGAGATCCTGCCGCTGAAACTTCATGATCTTTATGCTAAGTGGGGGGAGGGTGCTGGGGAGATTGGGCGGAACAGAAAGGAGGCCCAGAGAGGGAGGAAGAGGAAAGAGAGGCAGGCTTCCAGAGAGATGGACAGGAAGCATACAAGCTCCTCACTTCCGTGTCTACATTTCATTCTATAGTGAAGCCCAGATTAGCTACCAACAATTTATCCTTTTTATTTTAAGTACCTTGTTGGGTGTGTGTGTGTTGGGGGAGGGGCGGGGGGGGGCTTCTATGGTGGCTCAGTGGTAAAGAATAATCTGCCTGCAATACAGGAGACGCTGGTTCAGTCCCTGGGTCGGGAAGATCCCCTGGAGAGGAAATGGCGACTCACTCTAGTATTCTTGCCTGGAAAATCCCATGGACGGAGGAGCCTGGAGGGCTACAGTCCATGGGGTCACAAAGAGTTGGACACGACTGAGCGGCTGAACACACACGCACAGCTTGTTGGGGATCTCACTGGTGGCAGAGTGGATAAGCATCTGCCCGCCAGTGCAGGGGACGCAGGTTCGACTTCCGGTCCAGGAAGATTCCACATGTGGTGGAGTGACTAAGCCACAGAGCCAGCCGCGGGGCAACTACTGAGGCCCACAGGCCCCACGACAAGAGGAGCACCTCAGGGACAAGCCTATGAGCCACACCTAGAGAGTAACCCCCACACGCCTCAACTAGATAAAGCCCAGGAGCAGCAATGAAGACCCAACACAGCCCCCCAAAAGTTAACTTGTTGGAACCAACCAACCAGCAGACCCAGTATCCTCCGGGGGAGAGGAGAAGGGGATCAGAAGGGGTTCCGTTTTGTAAGGGGCGCAACTGAGGCAGAAGGCAAAGTGGAGACTGGCCCAGGAGACCTGCTTCTTCACCCCTCAGCCCAGGGCTTCCTTCTCCCTCTTCCGAGTGGGGTTGGCACCTCCTGACAGAGCCAGTGCCTTGGGATCTCATTACTTATTCCCTGCCCACGTTACTCCTTCAGGGAGCCCTTGAAATTCAATCCTGTCACCTTCGGAGACTGAGAATAATGAACTGAGAGGGAACAGGGCTAAGTGTCGTCGGCAGATGACACTTTTGACAGGATGTCCAGAGGCCACTGTTCATTACGGTGGCTTATTGAGACCCTCTCTTACCTTCTACTGGAGTGATTTGCAGTGAGGGTATTTTTGAGACTTTTCCTCTGGGAAGTTTCTTTCACACTTTGATGTGACAAAGGAAGTGAACCACCTTAATTGAAGCAGAATTCAATTGGAGGCTCCTTAAGCCCCGAATCTGGGATACAATTGGACAGTGTGGCAAAAGACACATTAACCCACCTCGGAGACTCGTTAGAAGGAAGGTGGCCGGTTTTTCTGGCATTACCCTGGGGGGTGTGTTGTTTCATGCTGTGCCGCTTTCACCAGCGATGGTTCAAATCTGTGGAGGTAGTTTAATCCTTTATACTCTGTGTATCTTGGCAGCTGCTAACTACAGACTCCACAGAATCTCCAAGTGTAGAGAGAGAAACAATTTACATGATTCTTTGCTGTGTTCTCAACACACTGCACAAAGTACAAAGTGAAAGTCATCCAGTCATGTTAGACTCGTTGCCACCCCATGGACTATACAGTCACGGAATTCTCCAGGCCAGAATACTGGAGTGGGTAGGCTTACCCTTCTCCAGGGGATCTTCCCAACCCAGGGACCAAACCCAGGTATTTCACATTGCAGGCAGAGTCTTTACCAGCTGAGCCACAAGGGAAGCCCAAGAATACTGGAGTGGGTAGCCTATCCCTTCTCCAATGGATCTTCCGGACCCAGGAATCGAACCAGGGTCTCCTGCATTGCAGACAGATTCTTTACCAACTGAGCTATCAGGCAAGCCCATAGTAAATTTGAATAAAATCTCATTTAAAAAAAAAAGCAATCACAGTGTTTTCAAGTCAGTGCTGAGAATCTTCTATACACCAGCACTAAAGACCTGAAAAACACCCTGCAAAGGAAGAATGATCCCTTCCACACGGAGGCAAGGGGAGATTAAAGCAGGGTGCCTCCAGGTGGAAAGTGGCAGAGCTAGAACGTGATCCCAGGTCTCTCTGATTGCAGGGACCTACTGCCTATTCTCTGTTCAAAGCCCCATCAAAGTACCAACCAATGCCTTCCCAAATGGAGTCCTTGAGTACCTAGACCATATCATTCATCTTTGTACCTGGAATATCTATCTCACTGCTTAGCTGTTCAATACATGTTTCTTAAATGCATTGAATGAATGAATAAATTTTAACCCCAGCTTTGATGGAGTTGCTCAGACTGGCCTCAGAAGCGGCCCTTGGGCCATTTTGGTGTCCTTCCTTGTGCTGGAGGTGTTTCCTGAAAGTTAATGCAACTCTGCACAATAGTTCCCTCCTCCTTCTTGGCCTTTTGGCCAAGATCAAGTATGTTATGGGGACTTTCCAGGTGGCACAGTGGTAAAGAATCTGCCTGCCAATGAAGGAGATGCAAGAGACGCAGGGTTCATTTCAATTCCTGGGTTGGGAAGATCCCCTGTAGTAGGAAATGGCAACCCACTCCAGTATTCTTGCCTGGATAATTCCATAGACAGAGGAGTTTGGTGGGCTACACAGTCCACGGGATCGCCAAGAGTAGGACACAACTGAAGTGATGGAGCATAGCACACATCTCCTTGGCAAGGGCCCATCTGTAGAAGTCAATGTTGGGCCTTTCTAGGGGACAGCTTAGACTGTTGTCACTGTCCCTTTCGGAAGGTCAGGCTCCTGCCTCCTTGTCAAGAGTGACTAATTTGCTTTTCAGCTTCTCTGCTTTGGTGCTGTGGGTTGTGGATAAGTGAGTCAGTACTTGGTTAATCAACCTTTCTACATATTTCTGATTTTTTGAAATAATTTTTGTGGATCTATCCCTGCTTATCTCCCATTTAGCACCTCCTACACCTTGGTTCTTCTTCAATTTCTCCTCCACGTTTGCTTTCTGAAACTTGATAAAGCTCTGGGGGAAAACTACTTCTCAAGATTGCTCTGTCAAATGTTCTCTGGTAATGAGAATAGAGCTGAGTTTTCAGGTCGTTGCTATGGAGAAGTGTGATTTCCCATTGCTCTATTATATTTGAGCATGTTCCTAGCCTGAAATCTGAGGGTGACACTAAATTTGCACCCCCAAAAGAGGTCTACTGTTTTTCAATTATGTAAGCAAGCTTCAGTGTGATTTTTTTGGTTTTATTTTTATCTATTTTCATGTCCTGCTTTTGTTTTTCAGTATAACAGGTGGCCTGACATCCATGGTTGAGGTACAAGTCCTGATTTCTCTCTTGCATCCACACTGTCTGTATTCTGCTGCATTTTATGTGGGAAGGTGACAGTCCAATTTTAGACTGATGCACATAAGTAACTCCAATGTGACCAGGGTGTGGAGATCACCAGTTCCTTCAGTATGCCTCACATTCAGAGACTGTCCTCTGCTTCTAACATGAGCTTTATTTAATTAACAGCATCGAGTTCTCGGGCTGAAATTAGATGATGATTGCTTCTTGGCAGGAAAGCTATGGAAAACCTAGACAGTGTGTTAAAAAGCTAAGACATCACTTTGCCAACAAAGGTCTGTGTAGTCAAGGCTATGGTCTTTCCAGTGGTCATGTATGGATGTGAGAGCTGGACAGTAAAGAAGGCAAAGAAGAGAAGAATTGATGCTTGCAGATTATAGTGCTGGAGAAGATTCTTCAGAGTTCCTTGGACAGCAAGGAGATCAAAGCAGTCCATCCTAAAGTAAATCAACCCTAAATATTCACTGGAAGGACTGATGCTGAAGCTGAAGCTCCAATACTTTGGCCACCTGATGTGAACAGCCGACGCACTGGAAAAGATCCTAATAATGGGAATGACTGAAGTCAAAAGGAGAAAAGGGTGACAAAGGATGAGATAGTTAGATGGCATTACTGATTCAAAGGACATGAACTTGGGCAAACTCTGGAAGATGTTGAAGGACAGGGAAGCCTGGTGTGCTGCAGTCCATGGGGTCATGAAGAGTTGGACACAAGTTGGTGACTGAACAACAATAACATTGAGTGCTCAGGCACTAGTAGATTCTAGAACTTGACTGGTTTTCCCCAGAAGATCCCTGGAGTCCAGTGGTTAAGATTCTGGACTTCCAATGTGGGGGACACGGGTTCCATCCCTGGTAGGGGAACTAAGATCCCACGTGCTGTGTGGGGAAAAAAAATCCTTTCTTCAATGGAAATGGCATAGAAGCTTAAGATACGTGCTCAGTCGCTCAGTCATGTCCAACTCTTTGTGACCTCATGGACTGTAGCCCTCCAGGTTCCTCTGTCTATGGGATTTCCCAGGCAAGAATACTGGAGTGGGTTGCTATTTCCTTCTCCAGGGATCTTCCTGATCCAGGGATCAAACCCCTGTCTCCTGCATAGGCAGGCAGATTCTTTACCACTATTGGGAAAGCCCATGGAAACAAAAAATACTAAATAACTGAGGTGGGAGAAAGGGGCCTTCAGCACTCCACTTCTCTCTTTCCCTGTGGGTGTCCCTCAGGCACACTCAGGTTCTTGGAATTGCAGAATTCAGTTGGAAACCCACTTTGAAAGTTGCCACAAAGAACCCCTTCCCCTTGAGACCTCATAGTTGAGTGGAGAAAATGAGCTAAACACACAACTAGTTGTCACACAGCTTGATAGTTGCTATGAAAGGTAAGCAGACACTGGCAGTAGCACAGTATGGCCAATGAGACAGTGGGAGTTGGAGATGGAGTCACCGTGCTGGTTCTTCAACTCTCTCCCTGACCTCAGGCAAATTTCTGAGCCTTTCTAAATCTCAATTTCTGATCTCTGAAGTGAAACTGATACTACCTACTTACTTGTCCCAGAAAAAGGGAAGGATTAGGAATAGAAAAAGAATTGAAAAGATTAGGAATAGAATAAGCTATAATGACTGTAAAGTACTTAATTCAGTGCCTGGCATGTTGCAAATGATAGTGTTGATGACACTACTCTTGAAGCTTCCCTGATAGCTCAGTTGGTAAAGAATCTGCCTGCAATGCAGGAGACCCCAGTTCAACTCCTGGGTTGGGAAGATCCGCTGGAGAAGGGATAGGTTACCCACTCCAGTATTCCTGGACTTTCCTCATCACTCAGCTGATAAAGAATCTACCTGCAGTGCAGGAGACCTGGGTTTGATCCCTGGGTTGGGAAGACCCCCTGGAGAAGGGAAAGGCTACCCACTTCAGTATTCTAGCCTGGAGAATTCCATGGACTGTATAGTCCATGGGGTCGCAGGGAGTTGGACACGACTGAGCGACTTTCACTTTCACTCTTGAAAACAATAGCTAACAGTTGAGTGATTTTCAAGTAGTAGTCACAGTGCTAAACAGAACTAGTTTTACATGAGTCATCTTGGTGTCTAAATTTGTTTGTGGGTATCTTACAAAGATACTCAAAAATTTGCTTAGTATTTTATTCATTTGTGTTTCTACTCATTCATTCAACAAGTATTTCTTGGGCATCTCTTAAATGCTGCACACTGGTCTGTCTCAGTGATCTCTACCCTCATAAACCTTGTGTTCTCATGGAGGAAACAGACCATAAACAGGTATATTAGTTGGCCAGCAAGTCAAACAGAATATCTGAAACGATGATCATGTCTTAATTCTGATGTTCTTACCTGATTGTCAAGGTCGGATTTGGCTCAAGGAATCACTCCTATCCTCTGAAAGCCGAGAGATCGTTATTTTTTTCCTGGAGTCTATGGCTAGGTCATATATGCTACATTTATCTAAAGCTGCCATTTGAGGTCTCCACTTCAGCTCTTCACTTGCTTGGAGATTCTATGCTAGCTCAGGCTTCACAGATTCAGTACATCCATCTAAATCAGTGTCAAATGTCTTCTCCTCTGGGAAACTGCCCTAAATCCTCCAGGTCTCCTCTGCAATTAGTAATTAATCTTTGATATTGCAATTATTTGTCACATGTCTCTCTTCTCTACTATTCTCTTTGCTGCTCGAGGGCAAGGATTATCTTTATTTATTCAGGTTTATATCCCCAGAATCTAATACATGTAGCACTGAGTTGTTTTAAGCTAACAAAGACAAACACTGATAGAAAATCTATGGATATTATGTCTAATATTTACAAATGTCCATACTAGGCAAAAAGCACAGCTGCAACTTCCCATATTTTTTTTCTCCCTCCCCCTCCCCACACCTGCCTCTGGCAAGCACCAACCAATTCTCTTATCTACAAGTCTTTTTTTTTGAAGCTCCCACATATAAGAGAAATCATACAATCATACAGTTTATATACATCTTTGTGTGACTTACTTCACTTAGCATAATTCTCTTGATATTGCAAATGACAAGATTTCATTCTTTTTTATGGCTGAATAATATTCCTATATATATATATAATATATATATTTGCACTTTTTAAATTCATTCATTCATCAATGGATATTTAGGTTATTTTCATATGTTGGCTACTATAAATAATGCTACAATGAACATGGATATTTTAATGGACAATTTAAGAATATTGATTCTTCCAGGTCATGAGCACAGAGCATCTATTTACTTACGTCTTCTTCAATTAATTTTATCAATATCTGTAGTTTTCAGTATTTATATCTTTCACTCCCTTGATTAACTTTATTCCTAACTATTTTATTCTTTTTGATGCAATTGTAAATAAGATTATTTTCTTTCTCTTTCTGATAGTTTGCTATTTGAATATAGAAACAAAACAGATCTTTGTTTTGATTTTATATCTTGCAACTTTACTGATTTGTTTATTAGTTTTTGTTTATTTGTTTTATTTCTCAACATGTGTTTTCATCACCTGCTGTTTAGATGCTGTAGTCGGGCAACCGAAGCCCCTGGCTCTCTGTGGCTGGTGATGGTTGTGGTCATATGGTATTACTAAATAAGCCTTTGTTTGCATCTGTCTATTTGCCTAACCTGATTATCAGGTGCTTTTAAGAAGTATGCTCATTATTTCAAAATTCTTGCTCTGGAGTATAAACATCTTTATTTAGATATTGGTGATCACAGACAATGCAAGCTGCCCTAAATGAATTTGTTCATCAGCCTTGTTTCTCCTAGAGAATTATTTTTCAGTGCTCTACTTATATCTCCTTTCTTCAGTTCAGTCTAGTATCCCTCTGATGAGATTAGTCATGATAGCACTATAATATAAATCAACCAGCTGAACATTCCTGTGTGCGTGGATCAGAAATTATTTACTTGCCCCCTGAGCTCCTCAGTTTTGGAGAACACTGGACTGTTCACTGCTAGAATCTGTTCTCGCTTGAGGCAGACATAATGTGAAAAGTAGCCTTTGCCTCTGTGATATTTGTTTCCCCAACCTATTATGCATGTTTCATCAAGAGTCATTTTATACCTCCTGTGAATGCAGTGCATTGATGATCTCTGTTGCAGACTGTAAAGGGCCAGGAAAGAGATGAACACTTCAGGGTTTGCCCAGCTCTGTGTTGGAGTAACCCTTAATGGACGTAAAAATGCCATTTGGCTATGAAAACGAGCTACCACAAGTCAGAACCAAATGAGAATGTGTATTACAGGCAGAATCATAAATCAGACACCTTTTCAAACCAAAAGTCTCTAAATATTTTCCAACATGGATAAAGAGCAGAGTTTTAGAGCTGTGAAAGGAAAGGTGATAGGAGTGGGATATAGAAGTCTCTGCTCACTTCTGATTTCACTTTCCTCCTTGTCCAGCTTACATGTTTGAATTCATCATTATAATCATTTCTTTGATCTACACTGAAAAGATTTATTCCTCCTGCCATCCAGTACAGCCAGTTTTGGAAATCTACAACCCTAGACAACCATTCCCTTTTTCCTTGCTTACATACATGATACTGAATATTACTGGAAAATAATCATGTAACTGGGCTAAATCTAATATTGTGGATGGACATTTGAGTTGCTTTAATATTCACTTTTTTTCTCTTCTTAAATAATCCATGGTCCAGGAGGCCTTGACCTTTAGTTCTCTCTCTCTCTCTCTCTGTTCCTTATGTAATAAAATATCTTGAGCAGTATGAAAGGAAGCTGAACTCTTTCATCTTGTATCACTTCACCATTACCACACAAGTTTTTCCAGAGGCCATGCTATAATTATGTTTGATTGGTTGATAATTTCTGAAAGGCAAGCTAATTTTTTTTTTCAGCTGTATAGATAAGCTTTAAAAAAAAAAAAAAAGCTTTAAAAAAAAAAGCCCTCTAAAATTTGATAGTGTAAGGCCCGTCTGGACCCATGACTTGCCTTGGAGCTGACCCAGTGAGCAAGGACCCTCAGGACGCTGGCAGGCTCACCACCATCAACAAGCAACAAGCATCACCAAGCATCAACATCACGTCTCTCCTGTGCCTTCAATCTGATAATTCATTCTACTGGAGAGCAAAAACATCTAGTCTCAAAGTTGGTGGTTGCCTGGCAACATCACCCCTAGCACAAGTTTGTGGTTTTCTAAGCAGAGGAGAGAGAGAGGAACTTCCTTTATCAGCTCCCTATGAGCTCCTTGCGTTCTCTTATTATGCTGCTCTCTGGCTGATTGAAAGCATATAAGATGATATACCTAAAAACCCTTTCAGACAGGCAAATGTGGATACAAGATTGGATTATTATCTCTCATTAAAACCCATTCTAATCCCTCTGCCTTAGTGCAGTATCTTTGCAGCCAGGATATGAGTCACTGGTCTCCAATTTCTGGTATATTCTTCTGCTGCAGACAGAACTGCAAATGTCAGCCCCCAACAAGCAAATGAACCGCCCCCTAAGTTCTTCTGTTCTTTCTCCTAGACATAAGTAGCATGTGGTTTTTGGTCTGTTCTTGGCCCCCTGTCTCACTTCCCAAAGCACTGTAAGGTTGGCTGTTGGGGTCTGTTGTGGCCCCTCTATTTTCCAGTGAGTTTGATCTAGCTAGTTGCTTCATTTTATCTATTACTACACATTCTATTTGTTGAGCTACATTAATTCCTAAAAAAAAAAGTTTATTTATTTATTTGGGATGCACCAAGTCTTAGTTGCAGCATGTGGGCTCTAGTTTCCTGACCAGGGATTGAACCCTGGTCCCCTGCATTGGGAGTGCACAGTCTTAGCCACTGGACCACCAGTGAAGTCCCAGGATCTTAGCTGCTGGATACTCATTAGTATGGGAGACATGTATTGGAACATATTTAAAACTGGTTTCAAGGTACATTTCTTTTACGGGATGTGTTAAAGAGTTTAGAGGCCCGAGATACCACATGAGTTCTACCAAGGGAAAAGCAAATCAGAGATTCTTTCAGTGCAATTATGGTCATAGCATTTTATTAAAACTTTTTTTTTTTTTTTTTTGAGATTCTGGTTTCCAATGAAATGAAAATTCCTTAGCTGGCATTCAGTAACCAAAGAAAACATGAGCTTGGCTTACCTTATACTTCTACACACTGTTCATGGGGTTCTCATATTATTCACGGGATTAAAGGCAGGAAGAGAAGGGGATGACAGAGGATGAGATGGTTGGATAGCATCACTGACTTGAAGGTCATGAATTTGAGTAAGCTCCAGGAGTTGGTGATGGACAGGGAAACCTGGCATGCTGCAGTCACAAAGAGTTGGACACAACTGAGCAACTGAATTGAATACTTCTACATGGGCTTCCCTGATGGCTCAGACGGTAAAGAATCTGCCTATAATTTGGGAGACCTGGATTCAATCCCTGCATTGGGAAGATCCCCTAGAGAAGGCAGTGGCAGCCCACTCCAGCATTCTTACCTGGAGAATTCCATGGCCAGAAGAGTCTGGTGAACTACAGTCCATGGGGTCACATAGAGTCAGACATGACTGAGCAATACACACATATTTCTACATACACTCAAAGCTCCAAAAACAAATGTTGAAAGGAACTAGTCTACTGCACTAGACTGATATTTCTATCAGTGGATGACATGTTAACCTACTGGCCAGAACCCCAAACCATGGTAGTCCATTTCTCTTCTCTGTTATCACTGAGTTCAGTTCAGTTCAGTTGCTCAGTTGTGTCCGACTCTTTGTGACCCCATGGACTGCAGCACGCTAGGCTCCCCTGTCCATCACCAACTCCTGGAGCTTACTCAAACTCATATCCATCAAGTCAGTGGTGCCTTCCAACCATCTCATCCTCTGTTGTCCCCTTCTCCTCCCGCATTCAATCTTTCCCAGCATCAGGATCTCTTCAAATGAGTCAGCTCTTCGCATCAGGTGGCCAAAGTATTGGAGCTTCAGCTTCAGCGTCAGTCCTTCCAATGAATATTCAGGACTGATTTCCTTTATGACTGCAGTCTCCTTGCAGTCCAAGGGACTCTCAAGAGTCTTCTCCAATGCTGTTTATCATTATCCATGTCTAATCGCTAGTGTTATAAATATCTCTAGTCTCTTAAATACGTTCCCTATTCTCAACTCCATCAGAGCTCTACTCACTGAATTACTGCAGTAGCTTTATAATTGGTTTCTCTAATTCCTGTGTGTATATTTAAAATACATCCTGTATTCTGGTTTCTCTTCAGATTGTGTAAATCTTCGACCTTTTAAAATTTATCCTCCAAACTGGGCTCAGGCCATTGTGACCCACACAAAACACAAAACTGATGCTGTTTAAAATGCTTTGTCAGTCCCCATTCCTACAGAGAATTAAGTCCTGTACCTTAGGATGGCCGCCACGACCTGACTGTGTCATACCTCTGGCCTCATGTTCATTTTGCCTTCTGCGGGAGGCAGTCTGGCTAGTGAGTAAGGGCAAAGACTGTGAAGTTGAGGTTTGTATTCTGGTTGCTTCACCTATGAGCTGAGCATCCCTGGGAAAATTTAACTAGTGTTCTATGACTTGGTTTCCCGTTTGTAAAATGGGATGAAGAAGAGCACCTACAAGTAAAAAATAAAGTATAAAACACTTGGCAAGTTGTCTGGCACAAACAAGATGTTCTGTGACTGGACCACTTGTCTCCATCACACACCAAGCTATTTGTCAACCCTTCCACCTTGCTCTCTTCTGTGGTGTTGGAGAGACTCTTGAGAGTCCCATGGACTGCAAGGAGATCCAACCAGTCCATCCTGAAGGAGATCAGTCCTGGGTGTTCATTGGAAGGACGGATGTTGAAGCTGAAACTCCAATACTTTGGCCACCTGTTGTGAAGAGCTGACTCATTTGAAAAGACCCTGATGCTAGGAGGGATTGGGGGCAGGAGGAGAAGGGGACGACAGAGGATGAGATGGTTGGATGGCATCACCAACTCAAAGGATGTGAGTTTGGGTGAACTCCGGGGATTGGTGATGGACAGGGAGGCCTGGCGTGCTGTGGTTCATGGGGTCACAAAGAGTCGGACGTGACTGAACAACTGAACTGAACTGAACTGATTCTGTTTTCCTTTGCCTGACATGTCCTCTCCTTCACTTATGGCATCGTGATTGAGAGCAGAAGCTTTGGGGTGAGGTTGAACTAGTTTTGGGTTCAGAACACTTTCATGTATTAACTGTGTGATATTGTAAAGATGCTAGCACGGTGCTCAAAAATGATTATCTTAGTTATCTTTCAAGATTCAACTCAGGGGAAATCATCCATGTGCCAGGTGTTTGGCTTTTCCTTTTAGCTCCAAACTCACTCTTCTATAGTTGGCTTTGTGATGCCGAACAAGGATTCTGCTTTGCCTGTGGGCACCGTGTTAGACTCTTCTTCTAGGGGGCAGGAGAGAGAGACTGCAGGACTGGAAGAAGAAGGGACTGATCCTTCCTTTTTCCTGGGTGTGTCCCTCAGGCTGTCTGCTCCTAGAAACCAGCAACACTTGCTCACCTAGCTATGGTTTCTTAGAATTCTCTCCCTCTCTTTTTTTAATCGCAGTACAGTTAATTTACAATGTTGTTTAATTTCTGCTTTACAGCAAAATGACTCAGTTATGTGTATATTGACATATTTTTTCCATTGTGGTGTATTATAGGATTTTGAATACAGTTCCCTGTGCTATCCAGTAGGACAGAAACAGACTCACAGACATAGAGAACAGACCTATGGTTGCCAAGGAGGAGGGGAGGTGGGGGACGGATGATTAGAAGTTTGGGATTAGCAGAAGCAAACTATTGTATATAGAATGGATAAACAGCAAGGTCCTACATGTGCCCCTGTTTATAGAAGTACTATTTACAAGAGGTACAACACGGAAATAATCTAAAAGTCCATTAACAGATGGATGGGTAAAGCTGTGGTACATACATACAATGGAATATTCCTCAGCCATAAAAAGAATGAAACAATGCCATTTGCAGCAACGTGGATAGAATTAGAGATTATCATGCTAAGTGAAGTAAGCCAAAGCCAAACACCATGTGATATCACTCATATGGGAGGTCTAAAATATGACACAAATGAACTTATGAAACAGAAACAGACTCACAGACATAGAGAACAGACCTATGGTTGCCAAGGAGGAGGGGAGGTGGGGGACGGATGATTAGAAGTTTGGGATTAGCAGAAGCAAACTATTGTATATAGAATGGATAAACAGCAAGGTCCTACTGGATAGCACAGGGAACTGTATTCAAAATCCTATAATACACCACAATGGAAAAAATATGTCAATATACACATAACTGAGTCATAAGTTCATTTGTGTCATATTTTAGACTCTGGATACATACCCAGGAGTGGAATTGCAGGATCATATGGCAGTTAGAATTCTATTCTACCTTTTCATAGGGCCAAGATCAGGGTGACATCAGTGAGTCAGTTGCCTCAGGCATAGAATTAAAGGGGACATCAAAATTCTCAGGAATCCGGGCATCCTATATATGAATGCAATATTTTTCAAAACTCAAAATTAAATGCACAAAACCATGGTGAACAAAATACCAAAATTTCAGTACCATGCTGAGGCATCTTAGAGCCTGAGGCTAAAGAGAAAAATGTGCTCCACTGGCTTTCATAGACACAAACTCATAAACTGTATTTTCAAAATATATGATTTTTTGCTCATTTCAAATTATTATTGAGAGAATTATCATATTTGACCATTTCTCCTGTCCAGGGGATAATCTTGAATAATTTTGAATTAGCTTAAAATGATGTAAAATTATTATAAATTGGGTTTGGAAATAAACAAAACACTTAAATTTAAAATAATATTGTGAATTTCAATAGACCAACTTTTCAATTTCTCATTATTTTTCAGCTAATTTAATGTTCTGAAAAAATTCACCACTTAAAAAATACATGAAATTATGTGTATGGGGGTGCACACGTTTTCCTTTCCTTTTGCCTCAGGCCTCAATATGCTTCATATGGCTACTACTGCTTTTTCACCTACCTAGTTAAGAATTTTTTATTAACTAACCATGATTTTTTTTTTTAATATTTCTAAATATTTATCTATTTATTTATTTTTTGGCTGCCCTGGCTCTTCATGGCTGCTCGGGCTTTTCCCTAGTTGCAGGGAGCAGGGCTACTCTCGGTTGCAGAACACCGGCCCTAGAGCACAGTCTTAGTAGTGGCCCATGGGCTTAGTTGCTCCACAGCATGTGGGGTCTTCCCGGGCCAGGGATTGAACCTGTGTCTCCTGCATTGGCAGGTGGATTCTTTACCACTGAGCCAGCAGGGAAGCCCTAGCTAACTCATCTGTATGTTACCTTCTCTCTGTTAAAATAGCTAATGTGATTTTTCTCTCCTGAATGGACCTGGACATGATGCAACCTCCAAGTGAGGATTGAATTCTCCCCATTCTCTTCCTCCCTTCTGAGCACTCTCCCACATTTGTACTTTGCTCATTTTCTGCATCACATGAAATACAGCTTACCCACTCCTCCATATGCATTCATCTCTTCCTGCCCACATGCAATCCATTCTTTAAGATCTTTTCATGTGCCCCAAAGTCATTCTTCAGCCCCTACAAAATGAATAAGTCTTCTTGTTCCATGGGACGTTAGAGCTGTTTGGGCATTTACGTCCTTATATTCTGCCCTGTCTTGTTGCTGCTTGTGCATATTCTTTATTTCTCTGCCACTGCACATCTGGATTTTAAATCTTTCGGGACCAAGGGCTGATCTCCTTCTGGTCTTACTTATCTCTGAGCTTTGGGGTGCTATGCAAGGAAAGAATGGGAGATGGAGCTGGGTCATGAGATGATGGGCTTCTGCACGGAGGTGTGGAAGGCAATGTTATGTGGGGAGCAAAATTTGCCACCCCAAAATGTCTCTTTGGCATGAAATTTGATTGAGGCTGATTATTTTTTTCTCTGTTTTGTTTATTTTTTGGCCGCATGCCTTGCAGGATCTTAGTTCTCCAACCAGGGATCAAACCCTGGCCCATGGCAGTGAAATCACTGAGTCCTAACCATTGAACCACAAGGAAATTACCAGAGCCTCATTATTTTTAAGTCCAAACAGACTCTGGAAGAATCTTTGGTCTTCCTCCCAACTGCCTAAAAAATGTGGACAGAAAACCTCTTCACCATAGCTATGATTTGAACCAGGTGTGTAGACAGGAACCTAGCAAATTTGTTAGAATTCCTCTCTGTGTACCATTAGCCTGCCTGGCTCAGCAAACATTTGTTTACCAATACTTGCTTTTCCATCTCCATGTGAATTGCCTTCCTTCTCTTTGAAGTCCCAAACCATGACCCCCACACTTTCATTTGTCTTTAGCTGAAGATGGTATTTCAGGTTAGAGCTGCAGTCATTCTGACCAGATGCCTGGTTTTCCTGGGTCTCTCTCTCATGTGTGTGTGTGTGTGTGTGTGTGTGTGTGTGTGCACTTAGTTGCTAAGTCATGTCCAACTCTTTGTGACCCTATGGATTGTAACCTACCAGGCTCCTCCATCCATGGGATATTCCAGGCAAGAATACTGAGATGGGTTGCCATTTCCTTCTCCAGGGCATCTTCCGCACCCAGGGATGGAACCCACGTCTCCTGCATTGCAGGCAGATTCTTTACCACAAAGCCAGGAAAGCCTCATGTACACCTGTTACTAATCTTTTGCTTGATTTTCTCCTGTTAATCTGGATAGCATCGCCAACTCAGTGGACATGAGTTTGAGCAAACTCCGGGAGATGGTGAAAGACAGGTAAGCCAGGCGCACTGCAGTCCATGAGGTCTCAGAGTTGGATACGACTTAGCAACTAAACCACCACCACCACATGCTGTATCATGTTCATTTAATTCTTAAACCAGCCAGAAAAACCTAGATGGGCAGAGGAAAATTTTTCTTTCTCCCTGATAACTATTAGATGTTTAATTTTTTTTTTAACATTCCCAATGCTGTAAAAGCTTTCTCCCTTTTTTTGCCATCTCTGTCTCAGTGCTCAATTTTGATCCTTAAAAGGGGTGATTAACTCCTCTTCTTTGCTTGGCCTGCTGAGCACAGGGTGCCATTTAAAAGTCAAGAATAATCTCTCCCCGGGGTTAGGAAGAGAGTGATTTCTAAGAAGCAGAAGATCCCTATACGACATTTATCTGTGGGAGCCAAATACTCCTGCCATGAACGGCTTTATGAACAAGTCATTTTCCTCACAGGGGAGACAGGGTGATGGCCAGACTTATTATTGAAGGGGGCCGAGGGGATATTCTGCTTACTTCTATAGCAACAAAAATACCTCGCACAAAATCAAAACGTTAGGAACTACCCATCTCCAGTCATCTGCAGGGCCCAGTTTTGTTCTTTTAGAAAAATCAGAGCCCCCCGGGAAGGGGGCTGGGTGTGGGTGAGTATTGTGTCAGCAGCCAGTTTATTTATATAGTCTAAAGATGAGATCTTCAAATTGGAGATTGGCTGATTTCAGATGACAAAAAGAATTTTCCAAAAACAAATCCACGAGGTCGAGTTGCAGAGTCTCAGAAGGGGTAATTTAGACAAACTTGGCCAACCACAATAGAGATGGCAGATTAAATTACTGCTGTGGAGAAGGAATGTGCGCTTACAGACCTCGGGCAGGCCTGGAACCTCAAGTGTAGTCTGAACTGAGAGCTTGCCCTGAGAAGCCCACTTCTTCCTAACACTGACCGCTGACCCACTTTAAGTCCTTTGTCCCCAGACAGTGGGGGGAAGGCACAGCGTAAATGTAAATGTAAATGCAGGTGGTGGGACAGACTCCCACCGTGGTGTATTTATGTTCCCACTGTTGTGCATTAATTTTCCTGGTGAGGGCCATGGCTGGTTTAATTCCCAACCTGATGGCATTGTCTTTTGCAGAATGGGTGAGAGACCCAAAGTATCACGGTATGCTCCTGGCCCTTTAATGGACCACTCCATTGGGGTTAACAAACACGCTGCTATATAGCGTGTAGTGTTAGTTGCTCAGTCATATCTGACTCTTTGCGATTCCCTCCCTCTCCAAACATTCAAGCCTCATATAATTGTTAATAAACATATTTCCAGATGTTTGGAAGGCTCTCTGGAAGTGACAGGTCCTCAAATGAGAAGCTAAGTCAAAGCATCCAAAATTTGGACCTGGGAGTTTCAAGGAAAAACTGAATGTGTTTTCAAGTGGCTCCTTATCATAAAAACAAAAGCAACAGTGGTTTTCAACCAAGGGAGATTTTACCCTCAGGGCACATTTTCCAGTGTATTGGAGACATTTTGATTCTCTCCAGTGGGGAAGGGGGACCATTAGCATTTAGTGGGAAGAGGACAGGATCACTGCTAAAACATGTCATAATGCCAGGGACACCAACTCAAGTATAGAATCATTTGGCCCAAAATGCCAGCAGTCATGTTGAGGAAGACCATCTCTTTAACCAGTACAACTATAATAATTCATTTCTTCCTTGTTTTTAATCAAGATGGATAACTTTATTTTGAAAAACAATGTTGTACTAACTGGGTTTATAACTTCCATTCCACAATCACAATGATGCAGCATAAATGGAATTTACATAGGCTTTGACTACAGAAGCTTTTTTCAACAGTCTTTCACTTATCACATCTGATATTGGAAAAGAGCGAATACTTTTGAGTCCCTGTAGTTTTGCTTGACCCTAGCTTTGTTGTTGCTGTTCAATTGCCAAGTCATGCCCAACTGCGGCCGCAAGGACTGCAGCACACCAGGCTTCCCTGTCCCTCACCATCTCCCAGAGCCTGCCCAAGTTCATGTCTATTGAATTGGTGATGCCATCCAACCATCTCATCCTCTGTCGTCCCCTTCTCCTCCTGCCCCCAATCCCTTCTAGCATCAGGGTCTTTTCCAATGAGTCAGCTCTTCGCATCAGGTAGCCAAAGTATTGGAGTTTCAGCTTCAACATCAGTCCTTCCAATGAACACCCAGGACTGATCTCCTTTAGGATGGACTGGTTGGATCTCCTTGCAGTCCCAGGGACTCTCAAGAGTTTTCTCCAACACCACAGCTCAAAAGCATCAGTCCTTGGGTGCTCAGCCTTCTTTATGCTCCATCGCTCCCATCTGTACATGACTACTGGAAAAACCATAGCTTTGACTATACAGACCTTTGTCGACAAAGTGATGTCTTTGCTTTTTAACACACTGTCTAGGTTTGTCATAGGTTTCTTGCCAAGAAGCAATCATCTTCTAATTTCGTGGCTGCACTCACCATCCACAGTGATTTGAGAGCCCAAGAAGAGGAAATCTGTCACTACTTCCACCTTCCCCCCTTCTATTTGCCATGAAGTGATGGGACCGGGTGCCACAATCCTAGTTTTTATAATATTGAGTTTTAAGCTGGCTTTTTCACTTATGAGACAGCAACTCTTTTTGATCATCAACTTCCTGCATGTACTTCTGCCCCTGTCAACTCTTGGCTTCTTTCTCAGAAAAGTCCTGGGAATGTAGTTCCACTGCTTGAGAGATACTGAACCTTCAACCAAAAGGGAGGGCTTAATCAAGGTCTTAATGGAAACAGTGACAGACTTTATTTTCTTGGACTCCAAAATCACTGCAGACGGTGCCTGCAGCCATGAAATCAAAAGATTCTTGCTCCTTGGAAGTAAAGCTATGGCAAACCTAGACAGTGTATTAAAAAGAAGAGATGCTACTTTGCCAACAAAGGTCTGTATAGCCAAAGCTATTATTTTTCCAATAGTCATGTATGGATATGAGAGTTGGACCGTAAAGAAGGCTGAGAATTGATGCTTTTGAACTGTGGTGTTGGAAAAGACTCTTGAGAGTCCCTAGGACAGCAAGGAGATCAAACCAGTCAATCCTAAAGGAAATCAACACTGAATATTCATTGGAAGGACTGATGTTGAAAACTGAAGCTCCGATACTTTGGCCACCTGATGGAAAGAACTGACTCATTGGAAAAGACCCTGATGCTGGGAAAGATTGAAGACAGGAGGAGAAGGGGACAACAGAGATGAGATGGTGGGATGGTATCTCTGGCTCGATGGACATGAGTTTGAGCAAACTCCAGGAGATGGTGAAGGACAGGGAAGCCTGACATGCTGCAGTCCATGGGGTCAGAAAGAGTCAGACATGACTGAACAGCAACAATAATCAAGGTCACCCAGCAGGGATTGCACTTGGGCTTTCTGCCTCTCTTTCACTGGCTCATTACTCACTAACCACTTCAAGGGAAATGTAGAATATAAATCAGAAATGCCTATCACCTCTAGTCCACTAAGTGTGTGAAGGTTCCGGTTAGTCAAGCAGGTGATTTATACTTGTTTATATCCTTTAAAACCTCTATGGAGAATGAAGAAAGCTTTTAGCTAGGATGAGAAGGAAGGAAATCAAATATTTTAAAAGCTTGGTTGTTATTCTTCTCTAAGTATGAAAATATTATTTCTTTTAAGAGTCTGTGTGCCTGGGAAGATTTGGATCAAAATAAATTTTTGTGAGGCCATTAACTCATCACAATTAGATCAAACAAAAGAGTTTGGCACTGGGCCTATTGGGAATCTCCAAAGAGTTGGCTGATCCCTCCAAGCCAAATAAACTGGAATCCAGAAACAAGAGTTGATAAGTCTAATGAGGAATGTCAGAGATTGACTGTTAGGGAATTTTTAAAAAAATAACATGAAAGGACTTGATTTTGGTTGTAAGGATCATACATTAAGGTGAAAATTTTTATAAAAGTAATAGAATTCCTGGCTTAGTTGCACTGGTCCCTTTCTTTCCTTACTCGAGTGGGAAAAAGTTATAATTTACAGTATATATACATCAGGAGGGCGTCCCAGGTGGCTCTAGTGGTAAAGAATCCACCTGCCAATGCAGGAGACATAAGAGATGCAGGATTGGTCCCTGAGTTGGGAAGATCCCCTGGAGGAGAGCATGGCCAGCCACTCCAGTATTCTTGCCTGCAGAATTCTATGAACAGAGGAACCTGGCAGGTTACAATCGATAGGGTCACAAAGAGAGATGAATGAACACACACACATCAGGAAACATCTTCCTTTCCTCCTTACTTGCTTTCTTTTCTTCTAATATTTAAAAAAAAAATTTTTGTGACCACCACTGTTTATACTAGGTCTCAAAGACATACTTAGTCAAAACTTCCTAAAACTTTATTCTGTTCAAAACTTGACCAAAGTAGCAGTAGCTTTTATGTCAGTGACCCCACTGAGAAACGGATATTGATGTGGTTAGCTTTTTGGCAATGTCAGTTTTTGTTGAGCATGACAAGATACTTGCTGCAATCAGTGCAGTAAAAGGGGATGCAGAGTAGTTAAAAATCCAATAGCTTGGTCTTTGATGATCTTCATCCTTTCCGCCTCCACCCTCTACCTCCCCTACGCACCTGGGTTGACTTGTTTTCTCATCAAGGGAACCTGACTCAGAATTAAGTTACATAGTCTTTCTGGATCACCAGTCTTTCTTTACATCCCTCTAAAATGTAAATGACTTTTTAGTGGAGAATAAATTTGATTTAGTGATAAAATAAATAAATCTATTTTTCCCGAGTATGGAAATCTGAGTGCCGAACTTCATGACAAAACAACTCAGCAACCAAGTGTGTTTCTTAATTATCTTTTCATCTGAATGTTGCCTGCCCTCATTTCTTATGCTAAAAATGACATATTTAGTAACCCAAAGATAAACCTTCTAAACGTGGCTCTCCTGAAAGCTAAATAACTAGATGATGCTTTTTCTTCTTTTGGCTGAAGTCAGTGTTTTCTCAGTGCAATTAGTAATTGCTTTCTGTAATTAGTAATTGCTTTCTGCCTTTGTGTATTAGAATAGAATTAAACCCAGTTTAATATGCCAGAGTGAGGTTTCCCAGGTAGCTCAGTGGTAGAGAATCTGCCTGCCACTGCAGGAAACATGGGAGACACCAGTTTGGTCCCTGGGTCTGGAAGATCCCCTGGAGGAGGAAATGGCAACCCACTCTAGGATTCTTGCCTGGGAAACCCCATGGACAGAGAAGCCTGGTGGGCTACAGTCCATGGGGTCACAAAGACTTGCACACATCTGAGTACGCATACAATGTGCAAGGCATGGACAGCAATGGGATATACCCACTGATTCAGCAAGATGACTCAAGGAAAACAAAGGCCAGTGGATTTCTGACATCATAAATCATACAGAAATGCTAGTATTCCAGAAGATGCCTCAGAGGTTCTTTGAAATTATCTGGAATGAGCAAATGGAACCCAGTTGTATCTGTCCACTTCTTGTTCTAATAAATCTATTAATTATAGATTTGAAAAAAAATTAAAAAAGAGCAAACTGTTTAGAAGCATATTACAAGTGTGGACTTAAAAAAAAAGGCATAATGGAAAAACTTTGAGTCAAGTTTATTCAGTATCTTACTGGAGACTATTGCCCAAGAGACAGCCTCTTGGTGTTGAAAAACTGTTCCAAAGCAATAAGGGGAGAAGGTCATCGTATATGATTTCAGTGAAGAGGGTACATTGCAACCAAACACACATCTTGAGAGAAGACAGCTGCTAGTCACGAGGAGCAGACATCTTAGTTAGCAGCTCTAGTGTTTTCCTAAGTATGGGAAGATGCAAGAATTGAGGTTCTCATAATTTTTTCTCTTGAAAATATCTAACTCTCTGAAGGCCTGTCCTGCCAGTTTTCCCAGAGCACAGACTGCCTCACTCCTGAGCTCCTTTTAGGATGAGTCGAAGGACTTGACTCCAGTGGCGGGTGACTTCATTCTTGTAGAATCAAGATGGCCATTGACTTCTTTTAGTTGTCAAAAGTATCGGGGACGAAAGATATCTATTTCCTTCCATTTGTGCTGAATTTATTTCCCTTACAAACTGCTAATACATAAAATACATGCTAACAGTGAAACGAGCTTTTTGTTCTCAGTGTCTGGGATATATGGCAAGTCTCATTGTTCTTCATCGATTGCTTATTCCTAACTTCATGTTTTGGGTATTTTCAGTCGAAATTGATTCAAATTGGGACACGTTGAGGTTTTCACTGGCAATAGCTATTGAGTCCCCATGAGAGTATTTAACTTTGTGTAAATAGTGGCCACAAGGATTATTGTGATTATTATCTAAAAGAGAGACAAGCTCATAAAGACTCTGGAGTTTGAATGATCTGTGCTAACTTCTTTTAAAAATCTTGTACCATATAATACTGTTTTTAAATCTTTTGCCTTGGAATAATTTTGGATTTATAAAAAGGTGCCCAAATAGAAAAGCACACCCCATATACCCTTCATCCATCTTCTCCTAAACTTAACATCTTACTGTAATCCCCTGCTCAGTCACTTCAGTCGTGTCCAACTCTTTGCGACCCAGTGGACCACAGGCTCCCAGACTCCTCTGTCCATGGGATTCTCCCAGCAAGAATACTGGAGTGGGTAGCCATGCCCTCCTCCAGCGATCTTCCTGAGCCCAGGATCGAACACGCATCTCCTGCATTGCAGGCAAATTTCTTACGGCTGAGCCACTGGGGAAGCACCCCATGTATTCATAGCACAATTATAAAAATCAGGAATATCATGCTGTTCCAAATTTAAAATAATGTATCTTAGCTGATGGTACTATTGTTTTGTATTTTTTTTAATGTCAAAACTTATTTTTTTAAAAAGTTTTTTGGGGTATGACTGCTTTACAATTTTGTTAGTTTCTGCTATAGGGCAAAGTGAATCAGCTCTCTGTTTACATGTATCTCCTCCCTCTTGGATCTTCTTCCCACTGACCTCCCTCATCCCATCCCTCCAGGTCATCACAGAGCAGGAGCCGAGTTCCCCGTCTTCTACAGCAGGCTCCCACAGGCTATCGGCTTACCCACGGGGCTTGTAGACGTCAGTCCCCATCTCCCAGCTCACCCCGCCCCCTACCGTGTCCACACGTCTTTTCTCTACGACTGTTTCCTTTCCTGCCCTGCAAATAGTTTCATCTTGATCATTTTTCTAGATTCCACGTATAAATGTTAATATGCAATATTTGTCTTCCTTTCTCTGACTTACCTCACTCTGTGTTATTATTCTTTTCTTTCTTATCACATTAGAGTTTCACTTTGCTTCCTCGGAAAAGATAAAACCAAACTCTGGAGGCGGATCCGGTCCTAACAGGTACGCGTGGAGGACTCATTCTCTAACCCTCGGTGCTTTTATCTGGATTCTGCTTTCTCGTTAGCCCGGGGCTCTGTGACGTCACATGCCATTGTTTTAGCCCCGAGCTCAGAGTCTTGGCTTGTTGTTTCTGTTTTAAGAGGGAGGTGGGAGGGGGGATCGGGATGGGGAACACATGTAAATCCATGGCTGATTCATGTCAATGTATGGCAAAAACCACTACAATATTGTAAAGTAATTAGCCTCCAACTAATAAAAATAAACGAGCAACTTCAAAAAAAGAAAAGAACTCTCAGCATCTTCTCATCAGGGCTTATATTAACAACCTAAATTTCCATCACATGCCCATGCATGTGTGTGTGTTAAGTCACTTCAGTCGTGTCCAACTCTTTGCGATCTCATGGACTGACGCTGCCAGGCTCCTCTGTCTACGGGATTTCCCAAGCAGGAATACTGGAGTGGGTAGCCCTTCCCTTCTCCAGGGGATCTTCCCGACCCAGGGGTTGAACCCACATCTCTTATGTCCCCTGTGTTGGCAGGCGGGTTCTTTACCACTAGCGCCACCTGAGAAGCCCAGGCCCATGCATATACTCTACTTAACTAGAGGTTTAGCTCCTTTTTAGTTAGTACCACTCCTTTATAATAAAAATCTGTATGTATACACAATGGAGAGTCTATATATGTATGTTATGTGTACATATAAATGTATACATTACATTATACATTATAATATACATATATTGTGGAGAGAATATGTTCAGTTTGGACGTTTATTTCAAGATGGTTCCAAACTCTAGTCTCTGGTTTGTTTTAGTAATTTTCATAATGCTTAGACACAGTGACTCAACCTGAAGGCAAAGAGAAACATAAATAATTTTCCTGATAAAACGAATCCAAGATTTATTTGAAGGAAGTCCATTTCTAGCTCAGGGGTTCTTGTCAGCTTACCTATCCAGCTTTGTTTTGCCGTGTGTGTGTATGTGTGTGTGTGTGTGTATGTGTGTGTGTGTATGTGTGTGTGTGTGTGTGATTACATACATAATGTGTGTGGCATCTTACAGGGAGCTAGCTGTTGGTTTGGGGTCAGTGCCATCCATGCAAACACAGGAGTGGTTTCATGTTCTCCACAATAAGACAAATCCCTCCTGGGATGTTCTTCACTGGGGAATACAAGAAAAATCCATTAGAAGTTTCATGTTCATCTTTCTTGCTTACAGAGGTTTGTTGGCAGAAAGTGCCTTGGTTTTCTTGATTGAAGAAATGAAGGAAAAAGCCCAAGGTGAAAAGTTCAGGGATCAGTGTGCTATTCAGCTTGGGAAAGATTTATTTACAAGAATCTCTTACGGCATCTCTAAGATCTTTCTACTTACCTTACCATACTCCTCTCTCCTCACTCCAAGAGAAAAAAAAAAAGGAGAGAAAGTTTTGCAGTCTGTTGTCTGGATTGTTTAAATATCCACTGGAGTCTCACTCCAGTGAAATGATTAGACATCTCTGGGTTATATAGGCAGGACCAGTCTGAGCCTCTGGTCAAGCAGATTTTAACCTGAAAGGGCTCCACGCTGGTAGTTGAGAACAGATAATTACTTCATTAACTTTTGGAAGGTCTGCAGCTTTTGCATTGCTTTCTGAAGACTCCACTCTGCACACGGAGAGAAAAAACACAGGATCCACCCAGGCCATGAAGCCTGCCAAGTTTCCCTTTCTTTCCACTACCAGAAACATTATACGGGTTGTGGGAAAGATCTAGTATTTTATCACACTGAGGTGGGGAGACTTAACCTGTTGGGCAGCCAGAGTAAATATTCTCCAGCCTTGGTTGGTCTGTACGCCCAGAGTTTTCATTCTCTTTCCCTCAAACTTTTGCCACCTTTAATCAAGCATTGTTTTTAGTAGTGTTATCTTATTTTCTTTGCTTTAAATGAATCCGCTCATATATGAAAGTTAAATAGATTTATGTGCAGTGAACCATATACATTTGCCCGACCTATCTGTAATTCTTAGGAAACTTTAGAAAAGATTTAGGGGACGGTACAGAGAAAAATATTATGCAAGAGACATTGGATTCTTTTGGGGAAAATCTCTGTGGAATTGAGGTCTATTATTGTCAAAATGATTAAATCGGCAGAGGCAACATACATTAAAACAAAAAAAAAATCATGTAGTTCTGTGTCTGAAGCTGTAAGCAGCAGGGTACTTTTTCATCCATTACTGTCATTGGAATATTTTCATCTTTTGCCGCTGGGCATTAAAATGCAACTAATCCGCCACCCACAAAACCCATTAGCATAAGCAATAAAAAATGAATGGTCAGATGACACAGTGATAGCATTGAAATTAGTTTAGTAAAATGTAGATATAATGAGACTGCTGGTGTCAGAGCAGTTTGCATCATAATGGACTGAACTGTTTTGGACTTTAATTTTGGGTTCTTTTATATATGGCTTTTTTTTTTTTTTTTAATAAAACATCTGTATTCTCTTGCCTTTTCTTTTCTTTTTTTTTTGCTTTTCCTCAGAGTTTTCTGATGTTGAAATTTTGTCTACAGTCTAAAGGAAAAATTCCCCCTAGCTCTCTCTTGAGTAAGTGAGAGAATTCTGTTTCTCCTAGGAAAGAACAGGGTGCCAGGAACAGATCCACACCAGATGTGTTAGGCCCCGACGCTGCGAAAGGCTGAGGAGGAGAAGGGGCAACAGGATCACCAAAAGAAGTTCAAGGCGGAGAGCAGGAAAGAGGCGCTCTGTGTTCTGGGAAAAACTGGCAGGACTGGTCTTCAGATAGTTAGATATTTTTAGGAGAAGACTTTATGAGCCAAATTCTTGCATCTCCTCATATCTAGAGAAGTATTAAAATCCTTCATGTTGTCATCTGCTCCTGGTGACTAGCAGTAATCTTCATGAGACTAGTAGAAACCTTCTGGAAAAAATACATGCTTGATTGCGTGCATTCCCTCTTTACCAAAATCACATGCATACTGACCCTCACCCCTTCCCCTGGCCTCTCCTCCTCAGTTTCTCAGGTAAGTCCTCAGCTATCTGAAAGGCTGTCTCCTGGCCTGTAGTCCTCACTTTGCCCAAATAAAACAACTCAAAACTCTCCACGTTGTGCAATTTTTTTTCAGTTGACATGGGACACAAAGATCTTCATTCAAAAAAGTGAGGGAAAATCCCACCACGATACGTATTTTCTTTCCTTACCTACTTCTTGAGTTTTCGCCTTTTAGACAATCAAGTGGTGAGACCCAGATAATTAAAAGAAATTCCTTGTCATAAAGTATCACATTCAGTCTCAAGCTGACCTCTTCAGCCCCTTCAACAATTTTACATTCTGCTGTGCGTCACAGTGAAACAAAACCTCTTTCTCTTGGCCCAACAAAATCATATCGGGGTTGGGGTGGGGAACCTCATAGTGTGAGATAATGTAGGATAATATTTCCGCCCCCATGAAGAGTGTGAAAGTGTTAGTCACTCAGTCGTGTCTGACTCTTTGTGACACCATGAACTGTAGCCCTCCAGGCTCCTCTGTGCATGAGATTCTCCAGGCAAGACTACTGGAGTGGGTTGCCATTTCCTCTTCCAGGGGATCTTCCTGACCCAGGAATTGAACCTGGGTCTCCGGCATTGCAGGCAGAGTCTTCACTGTCTGAGCCAACAGGGAAGCCTCCTCAATCCCCATGTGTGTGGCCTATGGAGAGGTGACTTTTT
The DNA here is from genome assembly GCF_019320065.1 of Cervus canadensis. Lineage (NCBI taxonomy): Eukaryota > Metazoa > Chordata > Mammalia > Artiodactyla > Cervidae > Cervus > Cervus canadensis. The sequence continues at coordinate 9,382,158 of NC_057412.1, read as the reverse complement.
AACTGATTAATACCTAGAAGTTGGTCTTCTTCTGACATAATTTAAAAACTATACACAATATATTTAATGCCACTGTGATTTAAGATAAAGCTGGCCTTTGCAGCCCAACATTTACCATTGTCTAGAGTAATGCACATCTTCCATGGTACCTGGGGAAAAACCAAGTGATACTTTTCAGCTCCTTCTCTCTTGGGAGTCATTTATCCTGGTGATATTCCCCCAAATGCCTTGGGCAAGTTCCCTGATCCTACTGGGGAATGCTTGCACCACCAGGAAGGACCCTGAGTACCAAATATGACCCAAGCAAGATGATTGGCCAGAGACTACCCAGAAACTAGCTCCATTACCGTAAAACCTGAGGCTGTGAGCCACATGGCTGAGTAGTTCTCCTGGGTTTCCTTACCTTGCTGCTCTTTGCCTGGGTGTTCTTTCCCAGTCATCTCCTGCTCTGTTATCACATGTGTCTCCTAGGACAATTTATATCCAGAGTGCACTTCTGGGTCTCCTTCCCCCATGTAAATAGCGATCTCTAATGTCCCTCCACCTTTATTAACATTTTTGATCTTAATTTGGGCAAAGCTTTGGTAACTAGAGTGAGACATGTCCCTCGGGCACCTGAGAACGACTTCTTCATTCATTTTTTAAAGACAGACATAAAGTGTTGGAGGTAAAGATGCCAATTTTTAGAGACTCATAGAAGAGTCCGTGGGTCAGAGCCAACAGGCGTGTTGGCTTCTGGCAAGAGATGCTCACAGAAGATGGTGCTGATATCTCTGCTGGGAGTCCAGTGCTTTTTTGGATTATCTTTTGGCTTGAAGAAGATTCTCCTTCCACACATTTGATGTGCAGACCTTTGATGACCCAAGCTTGAAATGAGCCAAGAGTGACCACACATGTGATTATGAATCTCCACTGAGATTGGCAATGTATGGTCTCCAGGAACTTATCGGTTTTTAGGCCTAGTTCCTTGTAGACATTTTGTCTTCTCAATTCCTAAAGCTATTAAAGATTCTATACTGTATATGCCTTGGGTTGGGTCCTCCTGAGGTATTTCTATTTCTCTAAGTTTGTCATTTTCCTCTTTCCTCTTAAGTGTCTTTATTTCATGGAGCAATTCACCAAAGCTTTTATCATAATTTCTACATTGAAGCAAAATTCTTCAATAATAGGTGTAATTTTCATCAAATGATTGCTTTCCTTTTCTTATTGTTGGAGCTCTATCACTTGATATTAAAGGATTGCTGGCTGGAGATAAAGCCCTCTGGTTTGGAAAAATGAATAAAAACATCAGAGGCAATTTAGGAGCTTGCTTTTTGACACACAAGCTGATGTGGAGTCGATTTTCTCTGCCAGGTACTCTCAGGCCAGTTCCCCCACGTCTGCATGGAGGAAACTCCCATAGGAAAGAGACACAGACACAGATGTTATTTAGACCTAGCCAATGTCCTATGCAGAAAGTGAAGAGGAACTAAAGAGCCTCTTGATGAAGGGGAAAGAGGAGAGTGAAAAAGCTGGCTTAAAACTTAACATTCAAAAAACTAAGATCATAGCATCTGGTCCCATCACTTCATGGCAAATAGATGGGGAAACAATGCAAACAGTGAGACTTTACTATCTTGGGCTCCAAAATCACTGCAGATGGTGGCTGCAGCCATGAAATTAAAAGATGCTTGCTCCTCGGAGGAAAAGCTATGCCCAACCTAGACAGAGTATTAAAAAGCAGATACATTGCCAACAAAAGTCTGTCTAGTCAAAGCTATGGTTTTTCCAGTAGTCATGTATGGGTGTGAGAGTTGGAACATAAAGAAGGCTGAGTGCCTAACAATTGATGCTTTTGAACTGTGGTGCTGGAGAAGACTCTTGAGAGTCCCTTGGGCAGGAGGAAGATCAAACCAGTCAATCCTAAAGGAAAGCAACACTGAATATTCATTGGAAGGACTGATGCTGAAGCTGAAGTTTCAATCCTTTGGCCACCTGATGCAAAGAACTGATTCATTGGAAAAGACCCTGATGCTGCGAAAGATCGAAGGCAGGAGGAGAAGGGGATGACAGAGGATGAGATGGTTGGATGGCATCACCGACTCAATGGACATGAGTTGAGCAAACTCTGGGAGATAGTGAACAGGGAAGCCTGGCCTGCTGCAGTCCATGGGGTCACAAAGAGTTAGACATGACTGAGCAAATGAACAACAAATATGCTATGAAGAATATTTAAAACTATTCAGTCTATGAGTGGATCTTGAGAAAGCAAAACAAAACATATAGCTCTGTTGTTTCTCTCTAGTTTTTATATAATGTTGAGTAAGTTTTTCTACTTCCTCCCTTTTCTCCTCCTCTGTATTACCTTCTCTGTGCTAGTTGCCAAAGTGTGACAAGTCAGATTCATGCATTTATTTAATAAATGCTTATTGAACTGCCATCACATGTAAGATGCTGTGCTAGGCACTAAGGATTCATCAGTGAGCAGGACAAGACAAAAAAAAGAAAATCCCTCCTTAGGGAGTTTCTATTGGAATGAGAGAAGTGTGTGCTCAGTCATTTAATTCGTGTCTGACTCTTTGTGACCCTATGGACTATAACCCACCAGGCTCCTCTGTCCATGGGATTTTCCAGGCAAGAATACAGGAGTGGTTCGCCATGTTCCTCTCCAGGGCATCTTCCCCACCCAGGGATCGAACCCATGTCTGCCTGCATCTCCTGCATAGCAGGTGGATTTTTTACCTGCTGAGCCATCTGGGAAGCCCTGAATGAGAGAAGGACAATCAGCAGATAAGAGAGTAAAACATAGGAGTCAGGTGGTGTCAAGAAGAAAAATGGTGGCGGGAAGGGGTATAGAAAATTCAAGGGACAGGGAGGGAGTGTAGTTATTTTTTTAAACTTATTTATTTGACTGTGCTGTCTTAGTTGTGGCACACGGGATCTTCAATCTTCATTGCAGCATGGGGGATCTTGAGTTGTGGCATATGAACTCTTAGTTGTGGCTTGTGGGATCTAGGTCCTTGACCAGGGATGGAACCTGTGCCCTCTGCACTGGGAGTGTGGAGTCTTAGTCATTGGATCACCAAGGAAGTCCCGAGGGAGTGTAGTGTTTAACTGACATGGTCAGGCGCAACATCATCCAAACAATGACATTTGATCAAAGACCTAAACGAGGTAAAGGAAGAAGGTGAATGGTTCAACAGTGGCTCGTGAATGTTGGCCAAAGCAACTGGAAGAATGGTGGTGTAATTTAATGAGAAGGGAAATGCTAAAGAAGGAGCAAGGCATCTGGGGTTTGACGCTGATTGCATCCAGAGTGAGATGTCTGTTAAATGTTCAGATGAAGAGATCAGCAGGCAACAGGGAATCTGGAGTTCAGGAGACAGGTCCAGAATGGAAAATGTAAAAAGAAACTGCTGTACCCAAGGGAATTAAGCCTCACTCTTTTCTGCCCCAATGTTTTTTGCTAGTTAATTACACTAGGCAGATCAAGAAAAGGGAATGGCTGTCACCTCTACATAGTCCAATAGAATATTTTTTTTTCATAATATAGTGGTTTTGAAACATGTCCACAAGTTCTTTGATATACTTCTCATCAAGAGATGGATCTTCAATTTCCTGGGATAAACCATAATGAAAAAGAATGTATATGTGTGTATAGCTGAGTCACTTTTCTGTACAGCAGAAATTAATACAACATTGTAAATCAATTGTACTTCAATAAAAAGGAAATACCCTTCTACTTGTTGGACACTCCTTTGTAGCTAATACTCATGTCCATTTACAACATATCAGACAATGTTCTAAACACTTCACATTTGTTAACGAGTTGAATCTTCATGACCACTTTATGGAGTACTTTTATTATCTTATTTTACAAATGAGGAAACCAAGACAGAGCCTGGGTCGGGTCTGCACTCTTGAATCAGAAGCTAATCTGGCTTTTACTTCAAAAAAACCCAAGGTAAGTAAAACATTGGCCTGTGATTGAAAATATTGGTTCAAAGTTTATTTATAACAGTAACACATTTCCAGAAGAAGATGAATTTAATGTCCTATGCAGTCATTATAATGGTTATTTTAAGGGTTTTTAAAAATGAAATGAGAATATGTGCATATCAAGGCAAGGAAAAAGCAGGATATGGGCTACAAGCTATGACCAAAAAAATGGCAAGTGAGGTAAATGTATGTGATTTCAAATTACTAAAAGCATATATACAAAGGTGTTAACAGTACTTTCCTCTGGATGGATTATGAGTGAATCTTTTTGCTTCCTGTATTCTGTATTTTCTGTAATTAACATGCATTGCATTTATAATCACAATGCATGTTATCAAAATAAAAATAGGAATCTAGGCCTGGAATGCAGGGCAAGGGCCTAGGTTAAAGCTACTGCTTTGCACACCAATTATTACTAATATTTTCTAGGTGGCTGTGTACAGAAGAGAACCCTGAAGGTGGAGACTTGGGGTCCACCAACATCCAAAGCAGTGATTCCTATGACCCTTCTTGGCTTCTGTAATCACTGCGGTGGCAGGGTGGGGTGCTCATGCAAAATGCATGGTCTTAATTTGGCTTCAGATTTCTCCAAAATAACTTATAAAATAAGGACAGAGTGATGCAGCATTCTCAAGAAACAAGAATAACTTCCCTGGAGGTCCAGGCAGACTCTGAGCTGCCACATCAGGGGCGTACGGGGTTCCATCCCCGGCTGGGGAACTAAGATCCCACATGCTGCGAGGTATAACCGAAAAAAGAAAAGAAACTTAAGGATGAAGAATCTGCACTTCAAGTTTCAAGGTCATAGAAAATCAGTTTTGAATTGCTGGAACGCCAGGACACTGTTCACAGGTGCTCTGATGAGGAACTTACTGGATCCGGTCAGCTGCATCCGACTTAAAGATGTCTGGGAACACAAGACTGGCAGAGAGATCCCCACATATTCAACTGCAGGGCTAAGACTAAAATGATGGGTGGTCGGGGATCATGGGCTGGAGAAAAACATGTCAATACCTACGGACTGATAAAGTGCATCAAATACAACAATTACCAAAAAAAATGGGAGACAGAAAAGGGGGAAAGGAGAGTAAGACCACTGATTGTATATAGTTAGTGAGGTGGGAGGCAAAGGACGTTGTTTACAAAAGACAGGTAGCAAAAGGTTAAGGAAAAAGGGCTTAAGAACACTGGAAAAAATATGAATACAACAGTAATCCCTAGAATAAAAATAAAAAGCTTTCTAAACCACCCCTTCCCACACTGAGTCCTTCCCTCACACAGAGAGTAAATATAATACACTCAGTAATTAGAGGAGACATGAAAGAACTGAGAGCAAAGAAGTCATATCATAAAACTGAATGGGCCGAACTTGTCTATTAAAAGATTTTCAATTTGGCTCACATAGTAAAAACTCAACTCTGTGCTGTATATAAGACGCTCACTTCAAATGCAATTGAAAAAACTATATTTAAATAAAGGCTTGGGCAAAGATTTACCGGGCAAATAGAAACAGTGAAACAGCAGGAGTTGCAATCGTGATAGCCAAGTAGATTTTAAATCTAAAGCAAAACACATAAACAAACAAGTCAGAGATATGAAGTGGCCACTGAACATACAAAATAATTTCCAACTTCACCCATAATAAATAAACATGAAGGAACACTGTATTGAGATGCCATTTTTCATCCATCAGACTGGCCAGGCCAAACTTCCTGAAAATCTCATTGAACTTTGGCCAGGACAACTACCACTATAATTATATTTTGTAGCACTTTAGTTAAATTACCTATTGATTAATCTCTGGACCATCAGAGATTTCTTTCATTATACCTTAACTTGAAAATAAGATTATAAAGCCTTATTCTTTTTCTCCATAATTATATATATGTATGTATAATTGTGTGTACATATATATATATATTTTTTTTCATTAGCTTTGAAATGCTCAATCTTAAAGCATGCAACTACGGGCATTAAAGGATGGCTTGGGAGTAGCATCATTTCAGTACTGTCTCTTCATCACTGCTATATTAGGACTTGGGCTTGCCATGTGGCTCTAGTAGTAAAGAACCCGCCTGCCAATGCAGGAGATGTAAGAGACCAGGGTTCAAACCCTGGTTTGGGAAGATTCCCTAGAGGAGGACATGGCAACCCACTCCAGTATTCTTGCGTGGGTAATTCCATGGACAGAGGAGCTTGGTGGGCTACAGTCCACAAGGTCGGAAAGAGCGGACCTGACTGAAGTGACTTAGCACTGATCTCCCCGTGTTCGCTCGCTCTTTGGGTCAGGCGAATTGGAACTGTTGGTTATACGTGTAAACTGTCATGGTAAGCGTCTTCACATAGCAGTCACGTCTAATTGCCCTAAACTGCAAGAGGGAGACGAGTATTTTGTTCTCCTGAAAATAAAACACAGTCAGATTGAATTTTATTTGAGTCGCTCATACTGCATAATGGCCTGATAAAGCAATTTTGATTAATTTTCTGTGCCTGGTGTTTAAAAGGCTGCCGTCTAAGGCTGAAAGGTGCTGGTTGCTTCTCACGTTCCTGTTCTCAAGCAGAGCAACAACACCAGGGTCAACTTGTTCTTACACACGTGGAATAGCGGTGACCCAGGCTTCTCCCGGTTGGTGCTAGTGGTAAAGAACCTGCCCGCCAATGCAGGAGACATGGGACGCAGGTTCTATCCCTGGGTTGGGAAGATCCCCTGGAGAAGGAAATGGTAACACACTCCAGTGTTCTTGCCTGGAGAATTCCATGCACAGAGGAGCCTGGCGGGTTACAGTCCATGGGGTCCCACGGAGTCGGACTGAAGTGACTTTGCACACACTCAGGCTTTTCCAATTAAAAACCACGTACAGTGTATGTGACATTGTTTTAAAACAGACATGACGCAGAGGTTCTCAAGTGGGAGGGTTCTGTCCCTCATAAGGGACATCTCACAATGTCTGAGACAATTAAAAAAAATACAGACTATTAAAAAAATTAATTTATCTTTGGCTGCACAGAGTCTTTGCCGCTGTCGCTTAGGCTTTCTCTAGCTGCAGTTATGAGGGCATCTCCACACAGCGGCTTCTCGTTGCTGAGCACAGGCTCCAGGGCACATGAGCTCAGTAGCTGTGGTTCATGGGCTTAGTTGCTCTGAAACATGTGGGATCTTCCCAGACCAGGGATTGAACCTGGGTCCTCTGCATTGGCAGGCAGATTCTTATCCACGGTGCCACCCAGGAAGTCCTCCAGGGACATTTTTGATGATCATTACTGGAGAGCACCACTGGTGTGAAGTGGATGGAGACCAGGAGTGCTACCAACATCTTAAGGATGTTCGAAACAAGGACCAGGAGTGCTACCAACATCTTAAGGATGTTCGAAACAAGGACTTACTCCCTACAAAATATCAACTGTGTGAGGACTGAGAATACTGCTTTGTCTATAACGATCAGCTGGTCTTAACTTTTATTTTCCTAGAACTCTTCTCTTCATATCTTATTATAGACTGTTCCATTCTCTTTGTATGTTTGTGTTCTCCCAAACTTCACAGTGAAGCCCTGATGCCCACTGCAATGGCATTGGGAGGTGTGGCCTTTGGAAGGTGATTATGTCACGAGGGTGGAGAACTCATGAATGGGATTAGTGCCCTCCTAAGAGAGGCTCCAGAGAGGTCCCAGCCCGTTCCACCACAGCGGGACACAAGAGCTCTGTGACCTGGAAGACGGCTTTCTCCTGACCACACTGGCACCTTGATCTCAGACTTCTAGCCTCCAGAACTGTGAGAAGTAAGTTTGATTTTTTTTAGGCTCTTTTTAAAAACTTTATTTCTAAATTTTTAATAAATTTTAAATAAAAAGGATTAACTGCATTGCAATGTTGCATTAGTTTCTGCCATATATCAACACGAATCAGCCACAGGTATACAAATGTCCCCTCCCACTTCCCACCTGATCCCCAAATTTCTGTTTATAAGCCACCCAGTAGCTTATAATATTTTATTATAGTAGCATGAGTGGACTAAGACAGGGACAAACTTGAGGACCATGATATGGCAGCAAAGTAGTTTGGACCAAGTGAAGACTGGGTTGGGTCTATGAAGTATTTTACTAAAACTGGGAGATGCCTGTTGGCCCTAGTTTCCAGCTTGGGCTTACTGTTAAGACACAAAAGGTGTGGATACCCTGCATCAGAAAGTTCTCATCAGTCTTCCGATGACTCAGGATCAGAAGGTGGTTACCATGGAATCATTCACAACAGCACAATGCCGCTCCTCCAATAATGTATTTATTTACATGAAAAGACCATTTTATACAAATTGAAGACAAATCTTGAAGGCTTTGTCCACGCTTGCCTTCCCCATTCCCTGATTTTGTCCCTTCCACTCTCCTCTTTTTTTGGTATCATAAATAAAGGGTTTTAGACTGGGTGAGAGAACCTAAATCTACCTCCTGTTTCCCCATCCAAAGTTACTTTGAATATCTAATGTCCATAACCATCCTTCAAAGAAAACTCTTGCCCAGAGTCATTTTATTTAATTTATTTATGTAATACAGTGTAGAAAGCTATCATGGTCATAAGCAATGATCCTGTACAATCATCCTGCAGAAAAGTTTTTTGGGAGAATTCTTGGTAATTTGAGACCAGCAGAGCGCTCCTACCCCCACCCTCCCCCACCCGTAAAAGTGCTTACAATGAACAGGGATTCTTTTCTTTATCAAAGATCTGAAGATACATGGACGAAAAAAGTCTCAGTTCTCAATGCCTAATGTGTGCACATAAAACAGGCACAGAGAAATAAACGTCTAGCCTCGTAATTCCTACATCACACATAGAGCAGAAGCAGCAATCTGTACAGTAAAACGCAATTGTGGGAAAGAAAAACATCCTCTAACTCATTTGGATTACATAAAAACGTTGAACTTTAAAATGCATAGTGATCAGGAAAAGAATACTTAGGCAAGAGAAGCAGCTAAACTCCCACGTTCACAGAAAGCATTCCCCCATCGATTCTTAAAGCATATTTCAAAGTAGGACTTAGTTGGGTCACAAACCACAAGGATAATATACAACTGGCTAAGGGGCTACGTGATAAATAATCAGGAGAGAATCTATTCATGCACTAGTTGGATATAGCTAAATTCTTTACAGTACACAAAACCCATTAATAATGTAGTGTCGAGACCGAAATGTGAAGAGAGAGAATACATTACTGATTTGTATATTAATTCAAGTTCAGGCATCTACGTGTGTTACAGCACAGCTGTCGAAAGGCGATAATGAGTAAATAATAAAACAGAAGGGCTTGCTTTTTTTCCGCCTTATTCTCTAAATGAACACCGATGGGTAGCGAAGCAATGGTTTTGCTGTCCGATTTCAGAGGCTGCTGCGGCGGTGGTCTAGTTCTGCATCTGCTCAAAGAACTTGTAAGTTGGGTTTTCGTAGCCGTTCTGCTGCATTTTAGAGAGGTGGCGCTCCTCTGGGGTCACCGCGGCGTCAACCTGCAGAGCAAGAACCAGGACAAATGAGCTCTTAAAAAAAAACCAAAAAAAAAAACAATCGTTTAAGAGCGCACACGGAGAAGCCGGAGAAAGATAAGGTGCACTGTACTCTTTTTTTTTTTTTTTTAAGCCAAGATTGCAGAACACCCACAAATTGTCCTTCCTTTTCCACTTTGACGGAGAAGAGGAGGTCTTCCCTGTAGCTCAAAAGTTAAAGAATCCACCTGCGACACGGGAGACCCGGGTCGATCCCTGAGTCGGGAAGATCCTCTGGAGGAGGGCATGGCAACCCACTCCAGTATTCTTGCCTGGAGAATCCCAGGGACGCAGGATGAGATGGTTGGATGGCATCACTGACTCAACGGACATGAGTCTGAGCAAACTCTGGGAGATAGTGAGGGACTGGGAAGCCTCGGGCGGTGCGGTCCATGGGGTCGCAGAGTCGGACACCACCGAGCGACTCAGCAGCAACGCCCGAGCCCACCAGTTACGCAGATACTCCATCTGCCCACTAGGTGGCGCTCGCAACCTTGACCGGCTGGCTGGCCTTACGCAGTGCTCATTGGTTGCTTCCCTCCCGTAGTAGTAACTAGACACATTTAAGGCAATAAATATTATTCTCTTCCCCTGTTGGCTTGAAAACGGACAAAAGGCTTCCATGAAAGACTGTTTTACTTGAGAGTGTGGTGTCAAGGTAGAAAAAAAAAAAATTCGAGTATTCGAGAGAGTAAATCTCTTGATTTACTAAGCAGAATGGGTGAGACTCAAAATCTGAACTGCTGAGTATCTCTGCACCCTTGTTTTAGTTTGTCCCCGTTTTTATCAATACTTTAAAGAAAGGCTCTTTTAATTAAGATAATGATATAGATGAATCAAAAAATATTAAAAGATAAAGAAAGAACAGACTGCTCCAGATTATGATTTTTAACTAAGATTCTAACAGCATGTCTGGCTGAAGATTTAAACAGATGCCCTCTGTTGATACGGTGGGTCCTCTGAGTTGTAAACCTGGGTTTGTCCTCCCAGGGTCTCTGTCAGGGCCAGGTCCGCTTTACTGTCTGCAGGCTGAGCCAGATGTATGTTTAGGGCGGGGGAAGGTGTTCAGGTTTCTAGCCTATTTGCTGTACCTCAAACAGGACACAGAAGAGAGGAAGTACTTATCTCTTTGCCCAATACATGAAAACTTACACTGTGTTATTACTGTTTTAAAACAAAAATAACTTTTCCCTCAGATATTGCACCAGGCAAGAAGTCAGCTGCCTGGTGACCACAAGCATAGAGACCATAAATTAGCTGGAACCAGAGGACGGGTGACCTTGATTCTCCAAATACCACCTGGCTCCCTCACCACCCGCCAGCAGAAGGATGTCCACAAGCTGGTCAGGCATCCTATGACCTTCTCCCTCACTGTGTCTTTAAAAACCCTTCCCTGAAAGCCACTGGGGAGGTCAGGTCTTCCGAGAATTAGCTGCCCATACCACTTGAGTGGCTCAGAGGGTAAAGTGTCTGCCTGCAACGCGGAAGACCCAGGTTCGTTCCCTGGGACGGGAAGATCCCCTGGAGAAGGACAAGGATCCCCTGGAGAAGGACATGGCAACCCACTCAAGTATGCTTGCCTGGAAAATCCTACGGACGGAGGAGCCTGGTGGGCTACAGTCCATGGGGTCGCAGAGTCGGACACAACTGAGCAACTTCACTTCACACTCACCACTTGGTTGGCCTTGCAACAACCTGTCCTCTGTATCTATGAGTTCAGGTTTTTTTTTTTGTAAGATTTCACATATAAGTGAAGAATCACAGTGTTTTTCTTTTACTCTGTCTGGCTTATTTTGCTTAGCATAATACCCTCAAGGCTCATCGTGTTGTCACAAATGGCAGAATTTCCTTCCTTTTAATGGTTAAATAATATTCCATCACATGTGTATCACATTTTCTTTATCCATTCACCCATTAATTGGCACTTAGTTTGTTTCCATGCCTTGGCTATTGTAAATAATGCTGTGTTGAACATGGGAGTGCAGTATGGTTTCTAGATAGGGATTTCATTTCCTTTGGGTACATACTCAGCAGTGGAGTTGCTGGGTGTATGACAGTTCCGTTTAGTTTATTGAGGAACCTCCACACTGTTTCCACAGGGACTGCACACTCTTTTGGTCTACATTATTCATTAGCTGGTGGGGTCTAGTCATGGTATATAGATCGTCTTCCATCCCTCGACATGATGTCCCAGCACTGACAGACCTGCTCTCTGGTGTTTTTCCTTATTGGGTTCAGGGGGAAAAACATGGTGACTACAGTTAACAATACTGTATTTGAAAGTTGTTTAAAAGAAGAGATCTTCAAAGTTCTCATAACAAGAAAAAATTTGTAATTATGTGAAATGAAAGTTGTTCACTAAACTCCAGTATTCTTGCCTGGAGAATTCCATGGACCGAGAGGATTGTGGCAGGCTTACAGTTCATGGGATCGCAAAGAGTTGGACACGACTGAGTGACTTTCACTTTCAAACTTATTTTGGTAATCACCTCACAATATGTACATATCTCAAACCATCATGTTGCAAACTTAAAACTAATACAATGTTATATATCAATATATCTCAACAAAACTGGAATAAGCTGGTTTCCTCAAGGTTACTTTATGACTCCACCTCATGGGCCAATTGATGCATTTCAGTCTGGGCGAGAGTTGGAATGACTGCCTTGGCTAACCTCAGCGCAGCTGGGAACAGACATAAAACTCCACTGGGAGGACACCACGCCAACGGATGCTCCACAATGCTGTCCCTGGGAGAATAATCAGAGATGTTTCCCCAACCTTTCTCTTCCTTTGATCTGCTCTGTTTTCAACAAATGAGGTCACCGGGCTTTAATTGGCAATTGTATCATTAACCAGGACCTTGTAAGTTACAACGCCGTCATTAAAGATCAGCAGCAGTTATGAGAGATTCCCCTCACTCTCTGAATCTTCTTGGTGGGAAAGAGCCTGTCTGCAGTCCTGTGCCGTTAGAACTTGAGCATCTTTCTGCTCTGTGCCACCTCTTAAGTGAGATTTCAAAGAATGTGGAGATTAAAAAGCATCTTGCCGCGGAGATCAGGCACTGCTACGTGTCTGAGTGCAGAAGAAAACATAACGCTGCTTGACTATTGGAGTATTAAACTTGTGCTAATACAAGTTTACCTGGACCTACGTCAATCCTCACACTGGCTGCATTCATCAGGGGCAGCTGCTGCTGCTCCTAAGTCGCTTCAGTCGATCCGACTCTTTGTGACCCCATAGACGGCAGTCCTGGGATTCTCCAGGCAAGAACACTGGAGTGGGTTGCCATTTCCTTCTCCAATGCATGAAAGTGAAAAGTGAAAGTGAAGTCAGTTCAGTCGTGTTTGACTCTTAGCAACCCCACAGACTGCAGTCTACCAGGCTCCTCCATCCATGGGATTTTCCAGGCAAGACTACTGGAGTGGGGTGCCATTGCCTTCTCTGCATCAGGGCAGGGGAACAATTAAATACCTGATCTCCTCCTTGAAGGCCAAAGTCAAACTCTTATTTAAGAGAGCACGGCCAGAAACACGAGGCTCAGAGGACGGTGTGTGAGTCAAGCAGCTAACTTTCCTGTCTTTTCCTGGCCTCCTTTCTACTTGCTAATCCTCATGACCCTCCGCTGCTGGGTCAAAGCTGGTCAAAGCTTTGGTTTTTCCAGTGGTCATGTATCGATGTGAGAGTTGGACTATAAAGAAAGCTGAGTGCCAAAGAATTGATGCTTTTGAACTGTGGTGTTGGAGAGTCTTGAGAGGACTCTTGAGAGTCCCTTGGAGTGCAAGAATATCCAACCAGTCCATTATAAAGGAAATCAGTCCTGAATATTCATTGGAAGGTCTGATGCTGAAGCTGAAACTCTGAAACTTTGGCCACATGATGCAAAGAACTGACTCTTTTGAAAAGATGCTGATGCTGGGAAAGATTGAAGGCAGGAGAAGAGGACGACAGAGGATGAGACGGTTGGATGGCATCACCTATCAACTCAAGAGGCATCACCACTCAAACCAACGAGTTTGAGTCCACTCTGGGAGTTGGTGATGGACAGGGGCCTGGCATGCTGCAGTCCATGGGGTCACAAAGAGTCAGACATGACTGAGCAACTGAACTGAACTGAACTGAACTTAATGCTCATGACCCTCTGCCGCTGGGAGGGTGGCTCACGTTTCCTCAGGCCTGCAGTGGGGAGGCTTGGCCCCCAGGTCTCACGAGGGCTTGGAGCTCCAGAAGGGATTACCTTTACAACGTGGCACGCACGGAGTGTGGATGGCATCTTTTTATCCCCAGCTCCTCAAAAGCTAAAGGTGGAATGCTGAGCGCTCTGGTCCACGGATAAACCCACCACCAAAGGAAGTCAGGGGGAGCCTCCTCCTTTGCCGGGAGCAGTCAGCTGTCACTCACAGCTCAGCCATCGCCCTGCTGCGGGCCACCCCCACGTGAGGCCAGCCCACTATGACCCTGGGCACACGGGGCCTCAACATCGTATCACTTCCCTTCAAGTGGAGCTGGGGGAAGACGGAGCCAGTGGTGCTTATTCTGGAAGGGGTTAGAGAATAGTGGAGCAGGGGACTGAATGCTCCCTCCCGCCTCTTTCCAGGCAGGAACCAGGCGTCACTGGCTTGAGATGCAAACCCACTGCACAGCACCTCTGAGCACCCCTTCTCTGGACTTTCTGGGAGCAACGACTGATCTGAAGTCTTCCTCTTCTTCATAGACCCTGGGACACTCTCTACACTGCACCCCAGCTTGGCTTCCACGGGCCACTGCAACTGACCCTTTTTTCCTTCTAGTAATGTTGCATTGTTGGTTTTCTACTGTTTAAATGTTCACTTTCATGTACACTGTAGACAGCTGAGCCCAAAGAGCTCAATCCATCTGGTCCTAACACCAGAACTTTTGACTACTGTTTGGCTAATGCCCTCTTCCTACCCCTCTCTCCATGAACTCGACTCTTTTGAGGCCACTTATTCCTTCACTATATGCAGAGGAATTTACACCTCAACCATTAAGACTGTAGACATAAAATCTATTTGGATTTCTCCTTAATTTCTAGACTCCCCCTGCTGCCATCTTGGCTCTCAGGTAGGTGCTTTAAGCTAGGAGGGGGGCCAGTGAGCATCCTATTTTAATTTTATTAGGTAGAGTAACCAGCAGGATGTGTGTTGATGGATGACCCTTTATGCACGGCACTGAGTTAGGCCCAACAAGAGAATCTCAGCTTCTAAAGATGTGCCATTTCAGGTCCTCTAGGTGGACAAAGCCTTCCCAGGTGGCTCAAGTGGTAAAGAATCTACCTGCCACTGCAGGAGTTGCAGGTTCGATCCCTGGGTCAGGAGGATCCCTTGGAGAAGGACATGGCAACCCATTCCAGGATTCTTTGCCTGGGAAATCCATGGACAGAGGAGCTTGGGGGACTACAGTCCATGGGGTTGCAAAGAGTCAGACACCACTAAGCAAGCTTGCACTGCAGGTGGACAAAGAGTGGAGGGTAAGATAAACTAAACACATAAAATAACTAGAGAGTGTAAGAAAACCAGGAACCTGGGAAGGAAAGTACACTCAGAACAGCAATGAAGTTTTCAAGTTAATCATTTATCACTTTTAGTAACCTCGCTATGTTGGTTTTCTACTGTATACGTGTTCATTTTCATAATTACATTTCCTTATTTCTCTAAGTAGCTCAGTTATATTTATTGCCTACATCAAGGAATTTTCAGGCACAGCCGGAACTCCCCTGCTCTGCTGATGCTTTCCTTTGACTTTCTAGTTTCTACTCCTGCTTCTGATTCCAATCTCCTGCAGATTTTGAGTCTACCTTCGATGTTTCTTTCTTTCTTTAATATTTACTTGACTTCCCTGGTTTTAATTGCAGCATGCGGGATCTAGCTCCCCGCCCAGGGACTGAACCGGGCCCCCGGCATTGGGAGTGTGGCGTCTCAGCCACTGGACCACCAGGCAAGTCCCATCCCTTCACTTATTCTTCCTGTTGCTTCCCATTTAGCCTTTCCAAACTGCCAGACTGCTCTACATCCCTGCTGTCAGTGGTTGCTAGATGCCTCCACTAAAACTTGACTTTCTGCCCGGAAGAAAGGACCCATAGTGACATATTTTTATAGTGTCACTAATCTGATAGCACTCTCCTTCAAAAGAGTCATATGCTGTATCTCCATAAAAAGCTAAATAAGAAACCCTCTTACTCAGATCCTTCATGAGATGACTGGGGGCAGGGGAGAGTAAACCTCTGGTGTTCCAGTTATCATATTTGCAAAAGAAAATATTTAAAATTCTTTAATCAAGAGGCTTTATGCCATGTCTTTCCTATTAAAGGTGAAGTCTCTGTCCAGAAGGTGTAGTGGAGAGAGCTCCAAGATATATTTTAAAATGTTCACTGTCAACTGACATGAGTGTAGAAATGGCCCGTCTGCTCCTAACAGAACTTGGGGTCAGTGGGATTTGCAGAACCTCACTGGCAGGACAAAGGTGGGCAATTCAGCGGGTGCTGGGCTCGTCAGCCACCAGAGATGGTGTGTGCGATCTGGGAAACAGTAACAAAGGGCTGTCTTGTCACTCCTGGACGTACCAGCGAAGCATGGTCATCTCCGTGAGAAACCATGGCTAACGACTTACAGACTGGATTTCTGGCTTCACGATGAAGCAAGTCATTAAATCAATACTTACTGCTTAGTTTTGCAAAACAAAAACTAGTGACTGCTCACCTCCAACTGGTAACGTTTCTATGAATAAAAGCACTAGGCGTGCTTCACTTGCTCATCTTTGTGATCGCCTGCAGCAATCGTTCCCTCTAAGAAGGAGCGAATCCCTGGAGACTAAAGCTTTTGTTGGGGTTTCTCCTTCATGGCTGAATTCTGTTCTGACAGACGTAGACCCATCCATCTGGGGATACCCATTTACTCATTTTTGTTCTTAGTGAAATAAGGTTACTCATTAATGAAACAGGTTAACCAGCCATCTAGTCAAGGCTATGGTTTTTCCAGTAGTCATGTATGGATGTGAGAGTTGGACTATAAAGAAAGCTGAGTGCAGAAGAATTGATGCTTTTGAACTGTGGTGTTGGAGAAGACTCTTGAGAGTCCCTTGGTCTGCAAGGAGATCCAACCAGTCCATCCTAAAGGAGATCAGTCCTGGGTGTTCATTGGAAGGACTGATGCTGAAGCTGAAACTCCAATACCTTGGCCACCTGATGTGAAGGGCTGACTCATTTGAAAAGACCCTGATGCTGGGAAAGGTGAGGGCAGGAGGAGAGGGGATGACAGAGGATGAGATGGTTGGGTGGCATCACTGACTCAATGGACATGAGTTTGAGTAAACTCCGGGAGTTGGTGATGGACAGGGAGGCCTGGCGTGCTGCAGTCCGTGGGGTCGCAAAGAATTGGACACGACTGAGCGACTGAACTGAACTGAACCAGCTGGCAATCAACTTATTTCCTTGTCCTTAAGGGGGAGAAGCCCATCAGACAGGCAGAGAAATGTGGGTGGGGGGAATCACTTGATTCGTCACATACTCTGAGAGTAATGGTGTTGAAACCCTCTTTCATGCTGCGTCACCCTGGCCAGGTGAGGCAGCCCAGGTGCTCAGGCTGGGTTGCAGTTCTGTGTGTCTGAATTCAGCTGGACTATCACCTTCCTGAGGGCTGGGATGGTATCCAGCGCCTTAAATGAAGATCTCTTCCAACACTCAACATAGAGCTTGACGAAGGCTTGGGTTACCTATGGACTGGAGAGAAAGGAAGACCTCTCCAGGGAGAAAGAGATGGTTTGTGGGCTCTTCACAACATCCTTCCTTTAAAAAAGAAGGAGGTGAGCAGAAATAAGGAAGAGAAACACCAAAAGAGGTGGGGCGGTCAGTCTAGCAGTTCCCAGTTGCTCTTAAGCTAACAAAATGAACAAGAGAAGGGCTGAAGGACTTCTCTTCCCACAGGGATGCTTTCTGGCTTAAAAATTAATTCACTTTTTTCAGAACTCGTGTTAAAGCGTCAACTGCTCTAACAGTCCAAAACCGAGGTGACCTCTTTTTGCTAAGTAATCAAAAAAATTTTTTTTTTATCCCAGGAAGCTGTGTGTGTGCATGCTAAGTTGCATCTGGCTCTTTCTGACTCCATGGACTGTGGCCTACCAGGCTCCTCTGTTCACGGGATTCTTCAGGCAAGAATACTGGAGTGAGTTGCCATGCCCTTCTCCAGGGGATCTTTCCCACCCAGGGATTGAACCCGCATCTCTCATGTCTCCTGCACTGGCAGGCAGGTTCTTTACCACTAGCGCCACCTGGGAAGCCCAAGGTTTGCTTAGATAACTATATAAAAGGCTTCCCCGGTGGCTCAGATGGTAAAGAATTGGCCTGCCATTTGGAAGACTCAGGTTCAATTGCTGGGTCAGGAAGATCCCCTGGAGAAGGGCATGGCAACCCACTCCAGTATTCTTGCCTGGAGAATTCCATGGACAGAGGAGCCTGGCGGGCTGCCCGTGGGGTGGCAAAGAGCCAGATACGACTGAGCAAGTAACACTTTCACTTTTCATATAAAAGGCAGGAGTGCTAACACTAAATATACATCAGTGATTCTCAAAACTGACTGCGTGTTTGATTCAGCTGCAAAAATCTTCTACACTGAGATTTCTGGCCTCCTATTCGGAAATTCTGTTTTCCAAAGTCTGGGGTGGGATATGGGGAACGTGTCCTTGGAAATCGGTACCTTGTAAGTAAGTCTCAGCACAATCATGGCAGTCAGCTCTGAGACGCCTCGTTTCATTGCCCAGCATTGCGGGGCTCTGATATGGACTGTATCGCCCCCAGAGTCCCATGCTAAAGTCCTAATTCCCAGTACTTTATATATAACACCCATACATTTGTTGTTTAGTTGCTAAGTCGTGTCTGACTCTTCGCGACCCCATGGACTGGAGCCCATCAGGCTCCTCTGTCCACGGGATTTTCCAGGCACGAATACTGGAGTGAGTTGCCATTTCCTACTCCAGGGGATCTTCCCGAAGACCCAGGGATCGAATTCACGTCTCTTGAGTCTCCTGCATTGGCAGGTGGATCCTTTATCCCTGTGCCACCTGGGAAGCCCTCCTCTGACCTTGACTCTACTGAATTTGACACTGAAAGAACACTTCTTTTGTCTGGGTCTGTTTTCTCATGTATAAAATGAGATCAATTAATTGATCCTTGAGATCTTTTTCGGCTCTAGCAATTCTCAACTTCTCAAGATGTATTAATTCACTTTCTTTAATAGTTTGCTGAAAACTACATAAGCCGTGAGGTTCTCCTCTTCTCAACCTGCATTTTAAATGCATATAAGGAACTTATTTGTACATTTTACAGTATTTTATGTCATAGGTTTAAGGAGTCATATTTGAATCTTGCAGCTTAACCTATTTTGCTGGTGTAACTTACTACCTCTGTGTTGTACATACTCCTATTTCCCACAGGTTGGGCTGTTGGGAGAGTCTCGAGGAAATGGAATTGTCACTTTGTGGGTCTTGTCTCCATCTTCAGGGCCGCTGCACTAACACCTTGAAGCTAAGACATTTCAGGTGCAAGGAAGGGCAGGCTAACAGGTTAACAACCTTGACTAATTTTGTACATGTTGTTCAGCCCTTGGGAGAGAAGTGATTTTCTGTGAAACTCTAAAGGTTGGAGACTGTTTACTGAAAATTATTTACTATTACCTGGCTTGAGTTAGAAGACACATGATTAATTTAAAAGTCCAGGAATAGGGACATGCCTGGTGGTCCAGTGGTTAAGAATCCATCTCTAGTGCAGGGGACACAGGTTCAGTCCCTGGTCGGGGAACTAGGATCCCACATGCCACAGCTAAAGAGCCCACACACTGCAACTGTTGAGCTCTCGGGTGCAACAAAGACCCCAGCATAGCAAAAAAAAAAAAAAAAAAAATTCCAGGAATAACTGTGTCAAAAAATGTTTTGCAACAAAATGCAGCCTTCCACCTCCTTTTTCATTTGTTAACTTTTTTTTAAAAAAATGTTTCATGGCAATCACAATGTCCTTTAGCCAGGCATTATCCTTAGTATTATTTTGATATTTCAATACAAAATAGGAAGTTGAAATAGCATATATCCCCAATGCCTTGACCACAGTAGTTATAAGTCAGAATGAATAAAAACCAGAAGCAAGAAAATAGTTGCAACTTGAGATTGTTTTTTTCAAAGACGAGATACTTGGATGATTCTAACACCAAGCAAGAGTTCCTTTATTGTCTTTAACTCCCAGTTGCAGACATGCGGCCAGGTTCACCTACCTCCACCACTCCATGATGGATAGATGTGTACTGTTTCTTCTTAAGCATCACCAAGGTGATGACGATCACTGTTGCTATGACAACACCGCCCACCATGAGTCCAATGATCGCACCTTTGTTGGAACCCACATCTTCTGCAAAGAACACCTTGAAAACAAATTAAGAAAAAGGATTGTAACTATGGGAGATGTATGGATGAGGAATGTGAAAAGTTTCAGTACATCCAGTCTACATTTTTATGCCGTAAGTTTGAATTGTTGGTCACTCAAATTATTTGGTGCACACTTGAAAAAAAGCCAAATAATACTGACTAAACATGACATCTTCAGTCTATAGAATAATGTACAATGTGCCTTCCCCAGTCCTGGAAGAGCCACTCCCCCCTACCCCTACCCTCCAATATGTCTTTAGGAAGGCAAACAGCAGCCCGCAGGGATCTGAAACCCCCAAACAGGTAGACATTCTGTAAGTGGGGGAGGGCAGCTCTTAGATCTATCAGACACTGGAAAGGCACGGTTCATGATTATGAAAGGAGGTCAGTATCTTCCCAGTCACAGCAGGTTTAAACTGGGAGACCTGATGCATGACAGCTATGCCTTAGGTACTTCTCCAAACCACAGATGCCCTTGTTTTCTTAGGACATTGTCAACACACAGGAACATGCATTCTAAGACAAAGGCATTAAACAGAAGAAAAAAGGCATCTTGTTACCTACTTTAAGCCACAATCATTCAGCAAGACACTAATTAACCTTGAGAAGCATCATATGCTTATAAGGCACTTATTTCAAAGAGGAGAAGCCGTCGGCACCAAGATAAGAATTTTAATAGCCACACATTGACACGTGCGTTCTTACTATGATGTCTCTGGCAACCCAACTAAAAATGTTTTAGTCTTGATGTTTATTTGAGTTAAACATGAAAAGAATTTAGAGAATACTGTGAAGAAGAAATTTATTCAGTGATAAATTTATTACACTACACTCCTTCATACTGTTTGTAAAAGCAAGTCATTATTTTTCATCTTTACATGAATGGAATTATAAAAGCACACTGCAACATTTATCATCTTTTATGTAAGGAGATGCTCTTATGCCAGATCACCTGGCTTAATTACTACGGAATATATGCCATGTTTGCTATATAAATTAATAAAAATAGCCCCCTAAATAATTCTTTTGATATAATCTCAAGATAGTACAATGACAGTCAAAACTAGAACATCCCAGCAATGTGAAAAGGTGCCATGAAATGCAGCGAATAAAGCAAATTTCGAAAAGTTTTATCCATAGTTTATCTGCAACAAAACTAGAAACTGTTCATAATTATGTCCCTTTCTAAACAAATATGCTCCCTCAACATATCTGTAAAGAACAGATCATTAATTAGCTAATGATACAAGTATGCGGTAATCAGAAATGTGTGTAAGTCTGGACATCTTCCTGTGTCTGTAAGAAAATAGTGTAATTTTGTAATATTCTTTGCACTAATTATAGTACATTATCTTATCAACTAGTTCAGTAGAGGGAGCTGATTCTCATAATTGCTGCTGCCGCCGTTAGTCACTGTCGCGTTACAGGAGTTTGTGTAATTGCGGAGATGGGTTTTCAGGACCCAGGCACCAGAAAACGCAGGGCCACACATCAATCTTCAGCTATCTGCCCACCAGCTTCCAACTCTTCAGCAGAATTCCCGGGTTTTTTCCTTTTTTATTAACCTCTTCAGCATCACCCAGATCACGAGTGGCCCCGATTCTGTAACTGACACTGGATTAACCTGCCAAGGAAAACCATGCTTCAAAGAGTCCAGTGTGCTGTTACTGAAAAGATTATGGGAGCTGAAATGCACATGTGAACCGCAAGTCAGTTCGGATTTGCCCCAGTCGTTTAGAGTGAAAAGAGGCACACATCATACTTCACAGGTAATTCTGTCACGGTTTAACACTTGGATTTATGAATTTTATTCATGAATATTGGAAAGACAGTTTCCTCTTGAGAGGGAAAAAGACTCATACACTTATACGTACACAAACAAAAATAAAGTGCCTAAGAGTGTCCTTTTCAAGGATAATTATTGCTTTCAGAATTTTATTACCACCTTTATTCACTACTGAATGTGCAATCAAATTGTTTTCATTATTAGTTTAAGCCATTTACTGGGCTTACTCTTAAGATGGGAGGAACCCTAACATCATGAAGGACTGATTTACCTGAGGCTTTTGGTAAAGGGCTTTCTGTAACTACCTTAAAGGAGATGATGGGTGTTTTTTGATTTACTCCAATTCTAACATTTGAGGGGGGAAAAGGGTGAGTGTATCTGAAAAGGAAGCCACTGTCTTTCCTGCCCAAGTATTCTGCTGACCAGCATTGCTGGGAACAGCGCTCATCTACCCCTTCCACCCACCTCCAGAGGTCCCAAACATCCTGCTCCTCAGGAAGAATTTAAAGTGTGGGGAGGGGACCGAAGGATGGGCAAGGGAGAGGTGAAGAAACCCAGGGAGAGAGTTCCACATGTGAAATTAAGCAAACGGCCATGAATGCTGTTTTGTGAACCCAAGTAGTATTTGCACACATTTATTTATGATTTTGATCCTTCACACACACCTATCATAAACCTGCTGTCCTAGAAAACAGAAATGAAGTGGATGATAATGGCTGCTAGACTAGAAGTTAATTCCATTTTAAGTCCTTTGTGGGCTTAACTGCTTCCTAGACCTATTTCTGTTGCTGTTCAGTCGCTAAGTCGTGTCTGACTCTTCGTGACCCCATGGACTGAAGCACACTCCTCTGTTCTCCACTATCTCCTGGCATTTGCTCAAATTCATGTCCACTGAGTCGGTGGTGCTATCTAACCATTTCATACACTAAGAACTACCATCTAAAGAGCCTCTTTTTCTTTTCTTCCTGTCTTCATGATGATCCTATAGGCAAGCATGTTATTTTTGTTTTAATTTTTTCCTTAACTGGATTTCTGACCCAGGAGGAATGTGAGTCATTTGGCAAGACAGAGTGGCCAGAAGAGGGAGATTATGTCACCTACCAATTTTTACTTATTTATTTTTTTAACTATTTTTCATTGGGGTATAGCCGATTAACAATGTTGTGATAGCTTCAGGTAAACAGTGGAGGCACTCAGCCATACACACACATGTATCCATCCTTCCCCAAACTCCCCTCCCATCCAGGCTGCCACGTAACATTGAGCAGAGTTCCCTGGGCCCTGCAGTAGGACCTTGTTGGTTAATCCATCTTAAAGACAGCCGTATGCAAACGTCCATCCCACAAGTTCATTCTCTAACTCTGTGAGTCTGCTTCTGCTTTGTAAGCTCATTTGTATCATTTCTTTTTTCACCTACCAATTTTTGATGATGAACTTCATATCCTGAATCATGTCGGAATTCTGCGTCCATCTTCACTTCAGAGATCTCTTCCGTCTTGATGTTTGTTAATCCCGAACCTGTATGACACCATAAGCATTGTACCATAAT